>NC_080050.1:17802067-17826594 GCF_026212465.1 Amaranthus tricolor | reverse complement strand
TAATCGCAATTTAACACGTAATTTCTAGCATGACTATGATTTTCATTTTTAACCGATTAAACACAATAATATATACGAAACAGTGTCGTGTGCTAAGTTTCGTGCAAATCAAACCAAGTTTGAGCTACTTTATGTGCAAAAGAGGAAAAAACGCTTAAAAACCTTTAAAATTCCAACTTAACACGTAATTTCTAGCATATGACTATGAATTTCAATTCTAACCCATTCAACACAATAATATATACCAAATAGTGTTGTGCGCCAAGTTTCGTGCATAAGAAAGCAAGTTTGAGCTACTTTATGCGCAAAAGTGGCAAAAACGCTTAAAAACTCTTAAAATCGAAACTTAGCATGTAATTTCTACCATATGATTATTATTTTCAATTCTAACCACTTCAATGCAATAATATATAAAAAATAGTGTCTTCAATGCAATAATATATAAAAAATAGTGTTGTGTGACAAGTTTCGTGCAAAACAAACCAAGTTTGACCTACTTTATGCGCAAAAGTGGAAAAAACGCTTAAAAACACTTATAATCGCAATTTAACACGTAATTTCTAGCATCACTATGATTTTCATTTTTAACCTATTAAACACAATAATATATACGAAACAGTGTTGTGTGCTAAGTTTCGTGCAAATCAAACCAAGTTTGAGCTACTTTATGTGCAAAAGTGGAAAAAACGCTTAAAAACCTTTAAAATCGCAACTTAACATGTAATTTCAAGCATGACTATGATTTTCAATTCTAACCGATTAAACACAATATTATATACCAAATAGTGTGGTGTGCTATGTTTTGTGCAAAACAAACCAAGTTTGAGCTACTTTATGCGCAAAAGTGGCAAAAACGCTTAAAAACTCTTAAAATTGCAACTTAACACGTAATTTGTAGCATATGACTATGATTTTCAATTCTAACCACTTCAATGCAATAATATATAAAAAATAGTGTTGTGTGCCAAGTATCGTGCTAAACAAACCAAGTTTGAGCTACTTTATGCGCAAAAGTGGGAAAAAACGCTTAAAAACCCTTAAAATCGCAACTTAACACGTAATTTCTAGCATATGACTATGATTTTCAATTCTGACCACTTCAACGCAATAATATTTACCAAATAGTGTTGTGTGCAATGTTCCGTGCAAAACAAAACAAGTTTGAGCTACTTTATGCGCAAAAGTGGAAAAAACGCTAAAAAAACCCTCATAATCGCAACTTAAAATGTAAGTTCAAGCATGACTATGATTTTCAATTCTAACCGATTAAACACAATATTATACACCAAATAGTGTTGTGTGCTAAGTTTCGTGCAAAACAAACCAAGTTTGAGCTACTTTATGCGCAAAAGTGGCAAAAACGCTTAAAAACTCTTAAAATCGCAACTTAACACGTAATTTCTAGCATATGACTATGATTTTCAATTCTAACCACTTCAATGCAATAATATATAAAAAATAGTGTTGTGTGACAAGTTTCGTGCAAAACAAACCAAGTTTGAACTACTTTATGCGCAAAAGTGGGAAAAACGCTTAAAAACCCTTAAAATCGCAACTTAACACGTAATTTCTAGCATACGACTATGAATTTAATTTTTAACCACTTTAATACAATAATATATAAAAAATACTGTTGTGTGACAAGTTTCTTGCAAAACAAATCAAGTTTGAGCTACTTTATGCGCAAAAGTGGCAAAAACGCTTAAAAACTCTTAAAATCGAAACTTAACACGTAATTTCTAGCATATGACTATTATTTTCAATTCTAACCACTTCAATGCAATAATATATAAAAAATAGTGTTATGTGACAAGTTTCGTGAAAAACAAACCAAGTTTGAACTACTTTATGCGCAAAAGTGGAAAAAAACGCTTAAAAACCCTTAAAATCGCATATTAACACATAATTTCTAGCATAAGACTATTATTTTGAATAATAACCAGTTCAACATAATAATTTATACCAAATAGTGTTGTGTGCCAAGTTTCGTGCAAAACAAACCTAGTTTGACCTACTTTATGCGCAAAAGTGGCAAGAACGCTTCAACACCTTTATAATCGCAATTTAACACGTAATTTCTATCATATGACTATGAATTACAATTCTAACCCATTCAACACAATAATATATACCAAATACTGTTGTGTGCCAAGTTTGGTGCAAAACAAACCAAGTTTGAGCTACTTTATGCGCAAAAGTGAAAAAAATGCTTAAAAACCCTTATTATCGCAACTTAACATGTAATTTCTAGCATGACTATGATTTTCAATTCTAACTGATTAAACACAATAATATATACCAAATAGTGTTATGTGGTAAGATTCGTGCAAAACAAACCAAGTTTGAGCTACTTTATGCGCAAAAGTGGCAAAAACGCTTAAAAACTCTTAAAATCGCAACTTAATATGTATTTCTTAACATATGACTATTATTTTCAATTCTAGCCACTTCAATGCAATAATATATAAAAAATACTGTTGTGCGCCAAGTATCGTGCTAAACAAACCAAGTTTGAGCTACTTTATGCGCAAAAGTGAAAAAAAAACGCTTAAAAACCCTTAAAATCGCAACTAAACATGTAATTTCTAGGATATGACTATGATTTTCAATTCTAACCCATTCAACACAATAATATATACCAAATAGTGTTCTGTGCCAAGTTTCGTGCCAAACTAACCAAGTTTGAGCTACTTTATGCGCAAAAATGGCAAAAAACGTTCAAAAACCCTTAGAATCGCAACTTAACACGTAATTTCTAGCATATGACTATGCTTTTCAATTCTAACCACTTCAACGCAACAATATTTACCAAATAGTGTTGTGTGCAATGTTTCGTGCAACACAAACCAAGTTTGAGCTACTTTATGCGCAAAAGTGGCAGAAACGCTTAAAAAAATCTTTAAAATCGCAACTTAACACATAATTTTTAGCATATGACTATGCTTTTCAATTGTAACAACTTCAACACAATAATATATACCAAATAGTGTTGTGTGCCAAGTTTCGTGCTAAACAGACCAAGTTTGAGCTACTTTATGCGCAAAAGTGGAAAAAACGCTTAAAAACACTTATAATCGCAACTTAACACGTAATTTCTAGCATGACTATGATTTTCAATTCTAACCGATTAAACACAATAATATATATACCAAATAGTGTTGTGCGCTAATTTTCGTGCAAAACAAACCAAGTTTGAGCTACTTTATGCGCAAAAGTGGCAAAAACGCTTAAAAACTCGTAAAATCAAAACTTAACACGTAATTTCTAACATATAACTATGATTTTAAATTTTAACCACTTCAATACAATAATATATAAACAATAGTGTTGTGTGACAAGTTTCATGCAAAACAAACAAAGTTTGAGCTACTTTATGCGCAAAAGTGGCAAAAACGCTTAAAAACTCTTAAAATCACAACTTAACACGTAATTTCTAGCATATGACTTTGAATTTCAATTCTAACTTCTTCAACATAATAATTTATACCAAATAGTGTTGTGTGCTAAGTTTCGTGCAACACAAACCAAGTTTGAGCTACTTTATGCGCAAAAGTGGCAAAAACGCTTAAAAACTCTTAAAATCGCAACTTAACACGTAATTTCTAGCATATGCCTATGATTTTAAATTCTAACCACTTCAATGAAATAATATATAAAAAATAGTTTTGCGTGAAAAGTTTTATGAAGAACAAACAAAGTTTGAACTACTTTATGCGCAAAAGTGAGAAAAACGCTTAAAAACCCTTAAAATCGCAACTTAACACGTAATTTCTAGCATATGACTATGAATTTCAATTCTAACCCATTAAACAAAATAATATATACCAAATAGTGTTATGTGCCAAGTTTCGTGCATAACAAACAAAGTTTGAGCTAATTTATGCGCAAAAGTGGCAAAAACGCTTAAAAACCCTTAGAATCGCAACTTAACACGTAATTTCTAGCATATGACTATGATTTTCAATTCTAACCACTTCAACGCAATAATATTTACCAAATAGTGTTGTGTACAATGTTTCGTGCAAAACAAACCAAGTTTGAGCTACTTTATGTGCAAAAGTGGAAAAAACGCTTAAAAACCTTTAAAATCGCAACTTAACATGTAATTTCAAGCATGACTATGATTTTCAATTCTAACCGATTAAACACAATAATATATACCAAATAGTGTTATGTGGTAAGATTCGTGCAAAACAAACCAAGTTTGAGCTACTTTATGCGCAAAAGTGGCAAAAACGCTTAAAAACTCTTAAAATCGCAACTTAATATGTATTTCTTAACATATGACTATGATTTTCAATTCTAGCCACTTCAATGCAATAATATATAAAAAATACTGTTGTGCGCCAAGTATCGTGCTAAACAAACCAAGTTTGAGCTACTTTATGCGCAAAAGTGAAAAAAAACGCTTAAAAACCCTTAAAATCGCAACTAAACATGTAATTTCTAGGATATGACTATGATTTTCAATTCTAACCCATTCAACACAATAATATATACCAAATAGTGTTCTGTGCCAAGTTTCGTGCCAAACTAACCAAGTTTGAGCTACTTTATGCGCAAAAATGGCAAAAACGTTCAAAAACCCTTAGAATCGCAACTTAACACGTAATTTCTAGCATATGACTATGCTTTTCAATTCTAACCACTTCAACGCAACAATATTTACCAAATAGTGTTGTGTGCAATGTTTCGTGCAACACAAACCAAGTTTGAGCTACTTTATGCGCAAAAGTGGCAGAAACGCTTAAAAAAATCTTTAAAATCGCAACTTAACACATAATTTTTAGCATATGACTATGCTTTTCAATTGTAACAACTTCAACACAATAATATATACCAAATAGTGTTGTGTGCCAAGTTTCGTGCTAAACAGACCAAGTTTGAGCTACTTTATGCGCAAAAGTGGAAAAAACGCTTAAAAACACTTATAATCGCAACTTAACACGTAATTTCTAGCATGACTATGATTTTCAATTCTAACCGATTAAACACAATAATATATACCAAATAGTGTTGTGCGCTAATTTTCGTGCAAAACAAACCAAGTTTGAGCTACTTTATGCGCAAAAGTGGCAAAAAACGCTTAAAAACTCGTAAAATCAAAACTTAACACGTAATTTCTAACATATAACTATGATTTTAAATTTTAACCACTTCAATACAATAATATATAAACAATAGTGTTGTGTGACAAGTTTCATGCAAAACAAACAAAGTTTGAGCTACTTTATGCGCAAAAGTGGCAAAAACGCTTAAAAACTCTTAAAATCGCAACTTAACACGTAATTTCTAGCATATGACTTTGAATTTCAATTCTAACTTCTTCAACATAATAATTTATACCAAATAGTGTTGTGTGCTAAGTTTCGTGCAACACAAACCAAGTTTGAGCTACTTTATGCGCAAAAGTGGCAAAAACGCTTAAAAACTCTTAAAATCGCAACTTAACACGTAATTTCTAGCATATGCCTATGATTTTAAATTCTAACCACTTCAATGAAATAATATATAAAAAATAGTTTTGCGTGAAAAGTTTTATGAAGAACAAACAAAGTTTGAACTACTTTATGAGCAAAAGTGAGAAAAACGCTTAAAAACCCTTAAAATCGCAACTTAACACGTAATTTCTAGCATATGACTATGAATTTCAATTCTAACCCATTAAACAAAATAATATATACCAAATAGTGTTATGTGCCAAGTTTCGTGCATAACAAACAAAGTTTGAGCTAATTTATGCGCAAAAGTGGCAAAAACGCTTAAAAACCCTTAGAATCGCAACTTAACACGTAATTTCTAGCATATGACCATGATTTTCAATTCTAACCACTTCAACGCAATAATATTTACCAAATAGTGTTGTGTACAATGTTTCGTGCAAAACAAACCAAGTTTGAGCTACTTTATGTGCAAAAGTGGAAAAAACGCTTAAAAACCTTTAAAATCGCAACTTAACATGTAATTTCAAGCATGACTATGATTTTCAATTCTAACCGATTAAACACAATATTATATACCAAATAGTGTGGTGTGCTATGTTTTGTGCAAAACAAACCAAGTTTGAGCTACTTTATGCGCAAAAGTGGCAAAAACGCTTAAAAACTCTTAAAATCGCAACTTAACACGTAATTTGTAGCATATGACTATGATTTTCAATTCTAACCACTTCAATGCAATAATATATAAAAAATAGTGTTGTGTGCCAAGTATCGTGCTAAACAAACCAAGTTTGAGCTACTTTATGCGCAAAAGTGGGAAAAACGCTTAAAAACCCTTAAAATCGCAACTTAACACGTAATTTCTAGCATATGACTATGATTTTCAATTCTAACCACTTCAACGCAATAATATTTACCAAATAGTGTTGTGTGCAATGTTCCGTGCAAAACAAAACAAGTTTGAGCTACTTTATGCGCAACAGTGGAAAAAACGCTAAAAAAACCCTCATAATCGCAACTTAAAATGTAAGTTCAAGCATGACTATGATTTTCAATTCTAACCGATTAAACACAATATTATACACCAAATAGTGTTGTGTGCTAAGTTTCGTGCAAAACAAACCAAGTTTGAGCTACTTTATGCGCAAAAGTGGCAAAAACGCTTAAAAACTCTTAAAATCGCAACTTAACACGTAATTTCTAGCATATGACTATGATTTTCAATTCTAACCACTTCAATGCAATAATATATAAAAAATAGTGTTGTGTGACAAGTTTCGTGCAAAACAAACCAAGTTTGAACTACTTTATGCGCAAAAGTGGGAAAAACGCTTAAAAACCCTTAAAATCGCAACTTAACACGTAATTTCTAGCATACGACTATGAATTTAATTTTTAACCACTTTAATACAATAATATATAAAAAATACTGTTGTGTGACAAGTTTCTTGCAAAACAAACCAAGTTTGAGCTACTTTATGCGCAAAAGTGGCAAAAACGCTTAAAAACTCTTAAAAATTCGAAACTTAACATGTAATTTCTACCATATGATTATTATTTTCAATTCTAACCACTTCAATGCAATAATATATAAAAAATAGTGTCTTCAATGCAATAATATATAAAAAATAGTGTAGTGTGACAAGTTTCGTGCAAAACAAACCAAGCTTGACCTACTTTATGCGCAAAAGTGGAAAAAACGCTTAAAAACACTTATAATCGCAATTTAACACGTAATTTCTAGCATGACTATGATTTTCATTTTTAACCGATTAAACACAATAATATATACGAAACAGTGTCGTGTGCTAAGTTTCGTGCAAATCAAACCAAGTTTGAGCTACTTTATGTGCAAAAGTGGAAAAAACGCTTAAAAACCTTTAAAATTCCAACTTAACACGTAATTTCTAGCATATGACTATGAATTTCAATTCTAACCCATTCAACACAATAATATATACCAAATAGTGTTGTGCGCCAAGTTTCGTGCATAAGAAAGCAAGTTTGAGCTACTTTATGCGCAAAAGTGGCAAAAACGCTTAAAAACTCTTAAAATCGAAACTTAGCATGTAATTTCTACCATATGATTATTATTTTCAATTCTAACCACTTCAATGCAATAATATATAAAAAATAGTGTCTTCAATGCAATAATATATAAAAAATAGTGTTGTGTGACAAGTTTCGTGCAAAACAAACCAAGTTTGACCTACTTTATGCGCAAAAGTGGAAAAAACGCTTAAAAACACTTATAATCGCAATTTAACACGTAATTTCTAGCATCACTATGATTTTCATTTTTAACCGATTAAACACAATAATATATACGAAACAGTGTTGTGTGCTAAGTTTCGTGCAAATCAAACCAAGTTTGAGCTACTTTATGTGCAAAAGTGGAAAAAACGCTTAAAAACCTTTAAAATCGCAACTTAACATGTAATTTCAAGCATGACTATGATTTTCAATTCTAACCGATTAAACACAATATTATATACCAAATAGTGTGGTGTGCTATGTTTTGTGCAAAACAAACCAAGTTTGAGTTACTTTATGCGCAAAAGTGGCAAAAAACGCTTAAAAACTCTTAAAATCGCAACTTAACACGTAATTTGTAGCATATGACTATGATTTTCAATTCTAACCACTTCAATGCAATAATATATAAAAAATAGTGTTGTGTGCCAAGTATCGTGCTAAACAAACCAAGTTTGAGCTACTTTATGCGCAAAAGTGGGAAAAACGCTTAAAAACCCTTAAAATCGCAACTTAACACGTAATTTCTAGCATATGACTATGATTTTCAATTCTGACCACTTCAACGCAATAATATTTACCAAATAGTGTTGTGTGCAATGTTCCGTGCAAAACAAAACAAGTTTGAGCTACTTTATGCGCAAAAGTGGAAAAAACGCTAAAAAAACCCTCATAATCGCAACTTAAAATGTAAGTTCAAGCATGACTATGATTTTCAATTCTAACCGATTAAACACAATATTATACACCAAATAGTGTTGTGTGCTAAGTTTCGTGCAAAACAAACCAAGTTTGAGCTACTTTATGCGCAAAAGTGGCAAAAACGCTTAAAAACTCTTAAAATCGCAACTTAACACGTAATTTCTAGCATATGACTATGATTTTCAATTTTAACCACTTCAATGCAATAATATATAAAAAATAGTGTTGTGTGACAAGTTTCGTGCAAAACAAACCAAGTTTGAACTACTTTATGCGCAAAAGTGGGAAAAACGCTTAAAAACCCTTAAAATCGCAACTTAACACGTAATTTCTAGCATACGACTATGAATTTAATTTTTAACCACTTTAATACAATAATATATAAAAAATACTGTTGTGTGACAAGTTTCTTGCAAAACAAATCAAGTTTGAGCTACTTTATGCGCAAAAGTGGCAAAAACGCTTAAAAACTCTTAAAATCGAAACTTAACACGTAATTTCTAGCATATGACTATTATTTTCAATTCTAACCACTTCAATGCAATAATATATAAAAAATAGTGTTATGTGACAAGTTTCGTGAAAAACAAACCAAGTTTGAACTACTTTATGCGCAAAAGTGGAAAAAAACGCTTAAAAACCCTTAAAATCGCATATTAACACATAATTTCTAGCATAAGACTATTATTTTGAATAATAACCAGTTCAACATAATAATTTATACCAAATAGTGTTGTGTGCCAAGTTTCGTGCAAAACAAACCTAGTTTGACCTACTTTATGCGCAAAAGTGGCAAGAACGCTTCAACACCTTTATAATCGCAATTTAACACGTAATTTCTATCATATGACTATGAATTACAATTCTAACCCATTCAACACAATAATATATACCAAATACTGTTGTGTGCCAAGTTTGGTGCAAAACAAACCAAGTTTGAGCTACTTTATGCGCAAAAGTGAAAAAAATGCTTAAAAACCCTTATTATCGCAACTTAACATGTAATTTCTAGCATGACTATGATTTTCAATTCTAACTGATTAAACACAATAATATATACCAAATAGTGTTATGTGGTAAGATTCGTGCAAAACAAACCAAGTTTGAGCTACTTTATGCGCAAAAGTGGCAAAAACGCTTAAAAACTATTAAAATCGCAACTTAATATGTATTTCTTAACATATGACTATGATTTTCAATTCTAGCCACTTCAATGCAATAATATATAAAAAATACTGTTGTGCGCCAAGTATCGTGCTAAACAAACCAAGTTTGAGCTACTTTATGCGCAAAAGTGAAAAAAAAACGCTTAAAAACCCTTAAAATCGCAACTAAACATGTAATTTCTAGGATATGACTATGATTTTCAATTCTAACCCATTCAACACAATAATATATACCAAATAGTGTTCTGTGCCAAGTTTCGTGCCAAACTAACCAAGTTTGAGCTACTTTATGCGCAAAAATGGCAAAAACGTTCAAAAACCCTTAGAATCGCAACTTAACACGTAATTTCTAGCATATGACTATGCTTTTCAATTCTAACCACTTCAACGCAACAATATTTACCAAATAGTGTTGTGTGCAATGTTTCGTGCAACACAAACCAAGTTTGAGCTACTTTATGCGCAAAAGTGGCAGAAACGCTTAAAAAAATCTTTAAAATCGCAACTTAACACATAATTTTTAGCATATGACTATGCTTTTCAATTGTAACAACTTCAACACAATAATATATACCAAATAGTGTTGTGTGCCAAGTTTCGTGCTAAACAGACCAAGTTTGAGCTACTTTATGCGCAAAAGTGGCAAAAACGCTTAAAAACTCGTAAAATCAAAACTTAACACGTAATTTCTAACATATAACTATGATTTTAAATTTTAACCACTTCAATACAATAATATATAAACAATAGTGTTGTGTGACAAGTTTCATGCAAAACAAACAAAGTTTGAACTACTTTATGCGCAAAAGTGGAAAAAACGCTTAAAAACCCTTAAAATCGCATATTAACACATAATTTCTAGCATAAGACTATTATTTTGAATAATAACCAGTTCAACATAATAATTTATACCAAATAGTGTTGTGTGCCAAGTTTCGTGCAAAACAAACCTAGTTTGACCTACTTTATGCGCAAAAGTGGCAAGAACGCTTCAACACCTTTATAATCGCAATTTAACACGTAATTTCTATCATATGACTATGAATTACAATTCTAACCCATTCAACACAATAATATATACCAAATACTGTTGTGTGCCAAGTTTGGTGCAAAACAAACCAAGTTTGAGCTACTTTATGCGCAAAAGTGAAAAAAATGCTTAAAAACCCTTATTATCGCAACTTAACATGTAATTTCTAGCATGACTATGATTTTCAATTCTAACTGATTAAACACAATAATATATACCAAATAGTGTTATGTGGTAAGATTCGTGCAAAACAAACCAAGTTTGAGCTACTTTATGCGCAAAAGTGGCAAAAACGCTTAAAAACTATTAAAATCGCAACTTAATATGTATTTCTTAACATATGACTATGATTTTCAATTCTAGCCACTTCAATGCAATAATATATAAAAAATACTGTTGTGCGCCAAGTATCGTGCTAAACAAACCAAGTTTGAGCTACTTTATGCGCAAAAGTGAAAAAAAACGCTTAAAAACCCTTAAAATCGCAACTAAACATGTAATTTCTAGGATATGACTATGATTTTCAATTCTAACCCATTCAACACAATAATATATACCAAATAGTGTTCTGTGCCAAGTTTCGTGCCAAACTAACCAAGTTTGAGCTACTTTATGCGCAAAAATGGCAAAAACGTTCAAAAACCCTTAGAATCGCAACTTAACACGTAATTTCTAGCATATGACTATGCTTTTCAATTCTAACCACTTCAACGCAACAATATTTACCAAATAGTGTTGTGTGCAATGTTTCGTGCAACACAAACCAAGTTTGAGCTACTTTATGCGCAAAAGTGGCAGAAACGCTTAAAAAAATCTTTAAAATCGCAACTTAACACATAATTTTTAGCATATGACTATGCTTTTCAATTGTAACAACTTCAACACAATAATATATACCAAATAGTGTTGTGTGCCAAGTTTCGTGCTAAACAGACCAAGTTTGAGCTACTTTATGCGCAAAAGTGGAAAAAACGCTTAAAAACTCGTAAAATCAAAACTTAACACGTAATTTCTAACATATAACTATGATTTTAAATTTTAACCACTTCAATACAATAATATATAAACAATAGTGTTGTGTGACAAGTTTCATGCAAAACAAACAAAGTTTGAGCTACTTTATGCGCAAAAGTGGCAAAAACGCTTAAAAACTCTTAAAATCGCAACTTAACACGTAATTTCTAGCATATGACTTTGAATTTCAATTCTAACTTCTTCAACATAATAATTTATACCAAATAGTGTTGTGTGCTAAGTTTCGTGCAACACAAACCAAGTTTGAGCTACTTTATGCGCAAAAGTGGCAAAAACGCTTAAAAACTCTTAAAATCGCAACTTAACACGTAATTTCTAGCATATGCCTATGATTTTAAATTCTAACCACTTCAATGAAATAATATATAAAAAATAGTTTTGCGTGAAAAGTTTTATGAAGAACAAACAAAGTTTGAACTACTTTATGCGCAAAAGTGAGAAAAACGCTTAAAAACCCTTAAAATCGCAACTTAACACGTAATTTCTAGCATATGACTATGAATTTCAATTCTAACCCATTAAACAAAATAATATATACCAAATAGTGTTATGTGCCAAGTTTCGTGCATAACAAACAAAGTTTGAGCTAATTTATGCGCAAAAGTGGCAAAAACGCTTAAAAACCCTTAGAATCGCAACTTAACACGTAATTTCTAGCATATGACTATGATTTTCAATTCTAACCACTTCAACGCAATAATATTTACCAAATAGTGTTGTGTACAATGTTTCGTGCAAAACAAACCAAGTTTGAGCTACTTTATGTGCAAAAGTGGCAAAAACGCTTAAAAAACCTTTAAAATCGCAACTTAACACATAATTTCTAGCATATGACTATGCTTTTGAGTTCTAACAACTTCAACACAATAATATATATCAAATAGTGTTGTGTGCCAAGTTTCGTGCAAAACAAACCAAGTTTTTTAATTCTAACCACTGCAACACAATAATATATATCAAATAGTGTTGTGTGCCAAGTATCGTGCTAAACAAACCAAGTTTGAGCTACTTTATGCGCAAAAGTGAAAAAAACGCTTAAAAACCCTTAAAATCGCAACTTAACATGTAATTTCTAAGATATGACTATGATTTTCAATTCTAACCCATTCAACACAATAATATATACCAAATAGTGTTGTGTGCCAAGTTTCGTGCAAAACAAACCAATTTTGAGCTATTTTATGCGCAAAAGTGGCAAAAACGCTCAAAAACCCTTAGAATCGCAACTTAAAACGTAATTTCTAGCATATGACTATGATTTTCAATTCTAACCACTTCAACGCAATAATATTTACCAAATAGTGTTGTGTGCAATGTTTCGTGCAAAACAAACCAAGTTTGAGCTACTTTATGCGCAAAAGTGGAAAAAACGCTAAAAAACCCTTATAATCGCAACTTAACATGTAATTTCAATCATGACTATCATTTTCAATTCTAACAGATTAAACACAATATTATATACCAAATAGTGTTGTGTGCTAAGTTTCGTGAAAAACTAACCAAGTTTGAGCTACTTTATGCGCAAAAGTGGCAAAAACGCTTAAAAACTCTTCAAATCGCAACTTAACGCGTAATTTCGAGCATATGACTATGATTTTCAATTCTAACCACTTCAATGCAATAATATATAAAAAATAGTGTTGTGTGACAAGTTCCGTGCAAAACAAACCAAGTTTTAACTACTTTATGCGCAAAAGTGGCAAAAACACTTAAAAACCCTTAAAATCGTAACTTAACACATAATTTTTCGCATAAGACTATGATTTTGAATTCTAACCACTTCAACATAATATTTTATACCAAATAGTGTTGTGTGCCAAGTTTCGTGCAAAACAAACCTAGTTTGAGCTACTTTATGCGCAAAAGTGGCAAAAACGCTTAAAAAAACCTTTAAAATCCAAACTTAACACATAATTTCTAGCATATGACTATGCTTTTCAATTATAACAACTTCAACACAATAATATATACCAAATAGTGTTGTGTGCCAAGTTTCGTTCAAAACAAACCAAGTTTGAGTTACTTTATGCGCAAAAGTGGAAAAAACGCTTAAAAACCCTTATAATCGCAACTTAACACGTAATTTTTAGCATGACTATGATTTTCAATTCTAACCGATTAAACACACTAATATATACCAAATAATTCAACTCGTGTGGCCTTAACTGCCTTGACGCATAAGCTACTACTTTGCCTTCTTGCATTAGCACACATCCCAAACCTTCCTTCGATGCATCACAATATACCTCAAATGCTTTCCCACAGTCGGGCATGATCAACACAGGTGCCGTCGTAAGTCTCCTTTTAAGCTCTTCTAATGATTTACTCTGCTTCTCGCCCCACTGAAACCGAACTCCCTTTTTAAGCAACTCAAACAACGGTCGGGCAATTTTAGAAAAATTTTCCACAAACTTCCTGTAATAGCCTGCCAAGCCTAAGAAACTTCTTACTTCAGTAACACTCTTTGGATTCGGCCATTCCATCACTGCTCTAATCTTTTCAGGGTCAACAGAAATTCCATCTTTCGAAACAACGTGCCCTAAGAAAGATATGTTCTCTAACCAAAATTCACATTTACTAAACTTGCCATAAAGTTTCTCCTTTCTCAACTTCTCTAAAACTATCCTTAAGTGCTGCTCATGTTGCTCTTCATTCTTCGAATACACCAATATATCATCAATAAACACAACCACAAACTTATCCAGGTAAGGGTTGAAATATCTTTGCATGAGGTCCATAAATGCTGCTGGAGCATTCGTTAGACCAAATGGCATTACTAGAAACTCATAGTGCCCATATCTGGTTCTGAATGCAGTCTTAGGAATATCTTCTTCAGCAATCCTCAATTGATGATAACCAGACCTCAAATCTATCTTCGAAAAGACCCTTGCTCCCCCTAACTGATCAAAAAGGTCGTCTATCCTTGGCAAAGGATAACGATTCTTGATGGTAATCTTATTGATCTCCCGATAATCAATGCATAGCCACATACTCCCATCTTTCTTTCTGACAAAGAGGACCGGAGCTCCCCATGGTGAAACACTAGGTCGAATGAAACCTTTTTCCAGCAATTCATCTAGCTGCTTTTTCAGCTCAGCCAATTCAGCTGGAGCAAAACGGTAAGGAGTTTTAGAAATAGGGGTGATATCAAGAATAAGGTCAATATGGAAGCCTACTTCTCTTCTTGGAGGTATACCGGGTAATTCTTCAGGAAACACATCAGAATATTCTTGCACGATCGGGGTTTCTTGCAAACTAGGTTTAGGTTTTACTTCTTCAGTAGTAACATAACATAAGAACCCTTCATCTCCTTGTCTTATCATTTGTGATGCTTGAATTACAGAAATTGTCTCTAGCTGAGATCTTGAGTTCTTCCGAATACACTTTGTTCCCTCGGAAGTTTTTATTCTAACAACCTTTTCCTTACACAAAATCTCCGCTGAATATCTCTCCAACCAATCCATACCCAAAATGATATCAAATGTTCCCAAATCAAATTGAATTAAGTCAGCTGGTAAAAGATTCCCACAAATCTCCAATGGAAAATCATAAAAGATACGATCACACAGGTAAGGTGTACCATCAGGTAAGTTGATACTCAAGTGGGATTTTTGAGGTTTTAAAGAAATAGAAGATATGCGGAGAAAAGCACTGGAAATAAAAGACCTATCCGCTCCACAATAAACAAAACATTTGCTGTAAAATTACCAACAGGAAATTTTCCAGAAATTACTTTACCTTCAACTTCAAACTCCTGGTGTAAACCATCATAATGATCTCCAATTGCATGCAGGCCTACTGATGCTTTAGTCTCATTCCTCTGATTGCCAAATGCTCTGTTTCCTGCAGCTTCTGATGTTGTTTGCTCAGATTGAACGTTTCCCCACAGTTACTAGCCAGATGTCCCTCCTTGTGACACTTGTAACATACAATCTTCCCATTACAGTTTCGGCCTCGATGATCTTTTCCACATAACCTACATCTCCACTGTGTCGGCCTTGCTACAGTCTGAAACGGCTTCTTCCCTTCATTCCTGGCCTTCTTGTACCTACTGCCCCCACTAGATTCATTCTTTCTTTTATTAAACCCGTCTTCTTTTTCCAAAATACGCTCGTACTCCAAGGCTTGATTGTACAAATCATCAAAATCTTGATATCTAGGAGTGCCTTTTTGGATCCTGAGGTTCAGACCTTCGAAAAATCTAATCGCCTTGCCTCGATCAGAGATCACTATTTCAGTAGCGAATCTAGCCAGCTCTCTGAACTTACTTGCGTACTCGATCACTGACATAGTTCCTTGCCTCAGAAACAAGAATTCATTCTCTTTCTTTCTCTGAAGCGAGGGTGGGTAAAATTGATCACGAAGCTTCTTTATAAATTCTTCCCAAGTAGAATCTATGGCGGTTTGTTTTACAGTCCTCCACCATAATTCAGCAGTGCCTGTTAAGTAGAATGCGGCTAATTTCACTTTCATCCTTGACGGGCAGTTTATAGCCTCCAACAGTTTCTCCATTTCTGCAATCCAATCCTCAAAGCGAACTGGATCAGGTTCTCCATCATATTTTGGAGGTTGATGACTAGACAATCTCTTATAAAATTTCCCCTCATCATCTTCATGGAAACGACTCATCTGCTTCTCCATTAAGTTCAGCAGCCTCTCATTATTCCTTTCCATCATTCTTAACTGATTTTCCAGAGCCTGAACTCTTGCATCCTGCGTCGTGTCATCAGCAAAATCATTCCTCGTCTCTTGAGGTTCACTTCTTGCGATACATCCTCTACCACCACCTCTTGGCATCTTCAATAAAGTAGGGAAGTATTGCGTTAGCTACATTTTAAATTGCAAATCACATATTTTTTTTAAGCACAGAAAACACATAAAACAAATTTCATTTAAAATACTAATTTTAATTTAATTTTTTTTTTTTCAAAATGTAATTTATCACGGTGTTTCCTAGTATCGAATAAGAAGATCCGACCATTCGAATAACGTTGGCTCTGATACCAAGTGTAACGGACAGTTCTTTTCCAAATACAGGTTTAATATAATATAATAGTAAATAATGCTAAGCGGAAGTCTATCGAACCGTGATTATTTCGAAAAAGAAACAAAACAAAACAGAATTTTCAATAAAAACAAAGACAAGGAAAACTTAAATCATTAAAATATAATTTTACGTATTACATCTTTCGTTAATACATAATTATCGTTTTTTACATACCCATAATACAAACTACATACTTATAATATCCTAATCTCACATAAACAATACAATAGCTTCTTAATAACTTCATGTAAAGTTACCTGCAGCATCTGCTCCCGAAATATGGGAACAGCCGATGGAAATCGGTCAGCTTTAAAAAAACCGAGTATAAAAACTTACCGTAATTATGCAAGTATAGAGAATATATGCATTGCAACAAATAATATGTAAAAATAAGTGCATCACAATAAAAAATATGCAAGGTATCTTATGTATTGTAGGGAATTCATTTTTATATTAGATTCATTTATATATATTAAACTTCTGGTCCTTCTGCTTGAGTACCAGGGCGTGATTTACTAACACTTCTGCTTGAGTGTTAGGGCATGGAATCCGATTACTTATTTAATGAATGCAACACATATGATCTTTGTTTGATATATGTAAGGGCCTGTTAGGGTGAGGTAAACCAAAACCCCTAACTTAGTGGGAGTCGTCACTCCTCCAGTATAATGTTGCTCGAGCCACAGATCAGGTTAAACAACCTTACTGTGTTCGCCGTATTTTACGTGCCGGAAAACACGTCCCACGTTTTTTACATGCCGGAAGCATGGTTCGGCATTTCCTTACTATCAAGCCTTTTTATTATCATGTTACTGTTTTCATATAAATGCAACATTACGATAACATACAATAGAAATAAATTCATTACGACTTACATACAAATAATCATTTATTACTATTAAAATCAAAACTAAATGGGTCTTTCGTATTTATTTATAAATAAATTTCAATTATGCTTCATTATTTTCTTAATAACTTATTTTTAGATTTAATACATGAATAATTAATTTTCTTAAGATTAAAATCTACATGAAATATTTTAAAATAAATAACTTATTATTAATTGAGTTGGTGTATATTCTTATTCACCAAAATAAATTAATTTTAATTATTATTTTCATTTTTCTTTCTTTTTGCCTACAATAACAAATTAGATTATTAATTTATTTCTTTAAAATTTCAATATCACAAAATTTTACAAAAAAAAAAATAATTTAAATGAAATGAAAATACAGTAACACTAAAATAAATTATTTTTTTTCCAGAATTATTTATTTTTAACCAATTTATGAATTTTCTTATTTAATGCGTTTTTTAAGCAAAAATTAATAATAATATTTATACTCAACTATAATTCACGAAATTAATGCACAACTTATATTTCATATATATATATGTACAGAAAAATTTTCGTTTAAAAATATTAATGTTTACTATTTTAATTAAAATTATTTCAGATTTTACGGTTTGTTTTTTTTTGAAAAAATTAATAATAATATTTATACTCAATAATATTTCACGAAATTAATACAAAATCTATATCTCATATATATATATGTACAGAAAAAATTTCGTTTAAAAATATTAATATTTACTATTTTAATTTAAATTATTTCAGATTTTGCGGTTTTTGGCAATTCAAAGAATAAATCATATAAATTAAATTACAACGAATTAATTCACCAAAATTTGCAGAAAATGAAATTTAAATATAATAAACACATATAAAAATTTATGGGCATAATTTCATGTAAATAAATATATGTAAGAATTTATACCTTTAATAATATCACTATTAATTAATTCCCTTTGTTGTAGAATTTCTAGCCACAAAATTAGTTTTCTCTCCTTGAATTTCTATAATTAACACTAAATACTATTATTAGAAAATTTTTGAAAATTTTTAGGAATTTTTCTAGGGTTTTTTAGAATTTTTCTTTAGAAATTTGCTTTTAGGAATAAATTTTCTGATTTTTTTTTTCCTCCCCCCTTTTTCCCACGCCACACTTGGTTAATTTATAGGCTATTGATTGCAAAATTATCTATTATTAAATTTTACTTCATGAGCAAGAAATACAAAAAATCCAAGATCTTTATTCTTGGTTTTATGTAATGGATAAGACTAAATTAATTACTTTGGCACCTAGTTTACTTAGTCTTGCCACCCACTTTTTAGATTTTTACTTTTACTTTTTTTTTTTTTTTTTTTTATATTATTATATATATTTTTATTTTTAATCATAAATTAATATAGGAAATAAAAAGATTAAGTTATTGTAGGTAATTTAGCTAGACTTAATATTTAGGTAATTTATTTTAAGAGAAATAAATTATACATAAAATAAAATCGAGAGCTTAAAAACGATTGGAATAAAAATTCGAAACGGCATTAAAAAGAAAATAATAAAACGAAACGATTATTGAATTTGTCAAAATATTTAAGATTAAGAAAAACGGTCTGTTACAACTCTTCCCCCCTTAACATAGTTTCGTCCCGAAACTTGAACCTAAATGAACAACTAGGGATAGCGTTCTCTCATATCAGTTTCACTTTCCCAAGTTGCTTCTTCGATATGATGGTTTGACCATAGCACTTTAACTTGAGGTATTCTTTTATTCCTCAATTCTTTTACTTGACGATCCAAAATTCTAATTGGTCTTTCTTCATAAGCTAGGTTTTCATCAATTTGGAGGGGTTCGTGAACTAACACATGGGATGGATCGTGGATATACTTTCTCAACTGAGAAACATGGAATACATTATGAACTCTAGCTAAACCCGGGGGTAAAGCTAGTTCGTATGCCACCTCCCCTACTCTTTTCAAAATTTCAAAGGGTCCGATAAATTTAGGGCTTAATTTCCCTTTTATCCCAAAGCGTTGGACTCCTTTCGTTGGTGAAATCTTTAGAAATACTTTGTCACCTTCAGCAAATTGCAAAGCTCTGCGACGGTTGTCTGCATAACTCTTCTGTCTACTTTGTGCTGCCTTCATATTCTCTTGCACTACCCTCAAGCTATCAATAGAGTCTTGGATAAGATCTGGTCCTTCTGGCACATTTCGGTCCATCTGATCCCAACATAACGGCACTCGACATTTTCTCCCGTATAAGGCTTCGTTTGGTGCCATCTTGATGCTGGTTTGATAGCTGTTGTTGTATGAAAACTCTATCAAAGGCAATTTCTGTTCCCATGAACCACCATATTCAAGAATACAACATCTCAAAAGATCCTCTAATGTCTGGATGGTTCTTTCGGTTTGGCCATCAGTAGCCGGATGAAATGCAGTACTTAAACATAGCTTCGATCCGAATGATTCTTGCAACTTTTCCCAAAATCGAGACAAAAATTTTGGGTCTCTGTCAGACACAATTGTTCTCGGTACTCCATGTAATCTTACAATTTCTCGAACATAAGCATCAGCCAATTGTTTTACTGACCATGTTCCCTTCATTGGCAGGAACCTTGCAACTTTGGTCAATCTGTCAACTATTACCCAAATTGTGTCATTTCCTCGTTGCGTTCTTGGTAATCCAACTACAAAATCCATGGATACGGAATCCCATTTCCACTCAGGAATTTCTAGTGGTTGAAGTAGTCCAGAACTCTTCTGCCTTTCAAATTTCACCTTCTGGCATATCAAGCATCGAGATACAAAATCAGCTACATCTTTCCTCATACCTTTCCACCAAAATAATTTCCTTAATTCTTCAATCATTTTATCTCTACCAGGGTGTAAGTGAAACATTCCTTGGTGTCCTTCCTTCAAAATCTCTTTTTTCAACTCTGTGTTGTCTGGTATACACAATCTCCCGTTCATTCTTAGTTCACCTTTCTCACCCACTTCGAACGCTTCTGTCTCTTTTCTTTGAAAACTCTGTGTTGTCTGGTATACACAATCTCCCGTTCATTCTTAGTTCACCTTTCTCACCCACTTCGAACGCTTCTGTCTCTTTTCTTTGAACTCGAATGATTAACTCGATTATTTCGGGATCTTCTTGTTGTGCTTCTATAATTCTTTCGAACAAAGTCGGTTGTATAGTCATTGCTCCCAAATATTCAACAACTTGATAGTGATGAACAATTTCTAGATCTAACTTCTGGATTTCTCGGTATAATTCCCAAGGTACCGTCATTATAGCATTTACAGATATCCTCGGCCTTCTGCTCAATGCATCTGCCACTTTGTTTGCTTTTCCGGGATGATAATTTATGTCAACTTCAAAGTCTTTAATGATTTCCAGCCACCGCCTTTGTCGCATATTCAGCTCCTTCTGAGTGAAGACATATTTCAAATTTTTATGATCAGTGAAGATCTTGCATGGTACTCCATAGAGATAATGTCTCCATAACTTCAGAGCAAAAATTACAGCTGCTAGTTCAATGTCGTGTACTGGATAATTCAACTCGTGTGGCCTTAATTGCCTTGACGCATAAGCTACTACTTTGCCTTCTTGCATTAGCACACATCCCAAACCTTCCTTCGATGCATCACAATATACCTCAAATGCTTTCCCACAGTCGGGCATGATCAACACAGGTGCCGTCGTAAGTCTCCTTTTAAGCTCTTCTAATGATTTACTCTGCTTCTCGCCCCACTGAAACCGAACTCCCTTTTTAAGCAACTCAAACAACGGTCGGGCAATTTTAGAAAAATTTTCCACAAACTTCCTGTAATAGCCTGCCAAGCCTAAGAAACTTCTTACTTCAGTAACACTCTTTGGATTCGGCCATTCCATCACTGCTCTAATCTTTTCAGGGTCAACAGAAATTCCATCTTTCGAAACAACGTGCCCTAAGAAAGATATGTTCTCTAACCAAAATTCACATTTACTAAACTTGCCATAAAGTTTCTCCTTTCTCAACTTCTCTAAAACTATCCTTAAGTGCTGCTCATGTTGCTCTTCATTCTTCGAATACACCAATATATCATCAATAAACACAACCACAAACTTATCCAGGTAAGGGTTGAAATATCTTTGCATGAGGTCCATAAATGCTGCTGGAGCATTCGTTAGACCAAATGGCATTACTAGAAACTCATAGTGCCCATATCTGGTTCTGAATGCAGTCTTAGGAATATCTTCTTCAGCAATCCTCAATTGATGATAACCAGACCTCAAATCTATCTTCGAAAAGACCCTTGCTCCCCCTAACTGATCAAAAAGGTCGTCTATCCTTGGCAAAGGATAACGATTCTTGATGGTAATCTTATTGATCTCCCGATAATCAATGCATAGCCACATACTCCCATCTTTCTTTCTGACAAAGAGGACCGGAGCTCCCCATGGTGAAACACTAGGTCGAATGAAACCTTTTTCCAGCAATTCATCTAGCTGCTTTTTCAGCTCAGCCAATTCAGCTGGAGCAAAACGGTAAGGAGTTTTAGAAATAGGGGTGATATCAGGAATAAGGTCAATATGGAAGCCTACTTCTCTTCTTGGAGGTATACCGGGTAATTCTTCAGGAAACACATCAGAATATTCTTGCACGATCGGGGTTTCTTGCAAACTAGGTTTAGGTTTTACTTCTTCAGTAGTAACATAACATAAGAACCCTTCATCTCCTTGTCTTATCATTTGTGATGCTTGAATTACAGAAATTGTCTCTAGCTGAGATCTTGAGTTCTTCCGAATACACTTTGTTCCCTCGGAAGTTTTTATTCTAACAACCTTTTCCTTACACAAAATCTCCGCTGAATATCTCTCCAACCAATCCATACCCAAAATGATATCAAATGTTCCCAAATCAAATTGAATTAAGTCAGCTGGTTAAAGATTCCCACAAATCTCCAATGGAAAATCATAAAAGATACGATCACACAGGTAAGGTGTACCATCAGGTAAGTTGATACTCAAGTGGGATTTTTGAGGTTTTAAAGAAATAGAAGATATGCGGAGAAAAGCACTGGAAATAAAAGACCTATCCGCTCCACAATAAACAAAACATTTGCTGTAAAATTACCAACAGGAAATTTTCCAGAAATTACTTTACCTTCAACTTCAAACTCCTGGTGTAAACCATCATAATGATCTCCAATTGCATGCAGGCCTACTGATGCTTTAGTCTCATTCCTCTGATTGCCAAATGCTCTGTTTCCTGCAGCTTCTGATGTTGTTTTGCTCAGATTGAACGTTTCCCCACAGTTACTAGCCAGATGTCCCTCCTTGTGACACTTGTAACATACAATCTTCCCATTACAGTTTCGGCCTCGATGATCTTTTCCACATAACCTACATCTCCACTGTGTCGGCCTTGCTACAGTCTGAAACGGCTTCTTCCCTTCATTCCTGGCCTTCTTGTACCTACTGCCCCCACTAGATTCATTCTTTCTTTTATTAAACCCGTCTTCTTTTTCCAAAATACGCTCGTACTCCAAGGCTTGATTGTACAAATCATCAAAATCTTGATATCTAGGAGTGCCTTTTTGGATCCTGAGGTTCAGACCTTCGAAAAATCTAATCGCCTTGCCTCGATCAGAGATCACTATTTCAGTAGCGAATCTAGCCAGCTCTCTGAACTTACTTGCGTACTCGATCACTGACATAGTTCCTTGCCTCAGAAACAAGAATTCATTCTCTTTCTTTCTCTGAAGCGAGGGTGGGTAAAATTGATCACGAAGCTTCTTTATAAATTCTTCCCAAGTAGAATCTATGGCGGTTTGTTTTATAGTCCTCCACCATAATTCAGCAGTGCCTGTTAAGTAGAATGCGGCTAATTTCACTTTCATCCTTGACGGGCAGTTTATAGCCTCCAACAGTTTCTCCATTTCTGCAATCCAATCCTCAAAGCGAACTGGATCAGGTTCTCCATCATATTTTGGAGGTTGATGACTAGACAATCTCTTATAAAATTTCCCCTCATCATCTTCATGGAAACGACTCATCTGCTTCTCCATTAAGTTCAGCAGCCTCTCATTATTCCTTTCCATCATTCTTAACTGATTTTCCAGAGCCTGAACTCTTGCATCCTGCGTCGTGTCATCAGCAAAATCATTCCTCGTCTCTTGAGGTTCACTTCTTGCGATACATCCTCTACCACCACCTCTTGGCATCTTCAATAAAGTAGGGAAGTGTTGCGTTAGCTACATTTTAAATTGCAAATCACATATTTTTTTTTAAGCACAGAAAACACATAAAACAAATTTCATTTAAAATACTAATTTTAATTTAATTTTTTTTTTTCAAAATGTAATTTATCACGGTGTTTCCTAGTATCGAATAAGAAGATCCGACCATTCGAATAACGTTGGCTCTGATACCAAGTGTAACGGACAGTTCTTTTCCAAATACAGGTTTAATATAATATAATAGTAAATAATGCTAAGCGGAAGTCTATCGAACCGTGATTATTTCGAAAAAGAAACAAAACAAAACAGAATTTTCAATAAAAACAAAGACAAGGAAAACTTAAATCATTAAAATATAATTTTACGTATTACATCTTTCGTTAATACATAATTATCGTTTTTTACATACCCATAATACAAACTACATACTTATAATATCCTAATCTCACATAAACAATACAATAGCTTCTTAATAACTTCATGTAAAGTTACCTGCAGCATCTGCTCCCGAAATATGGGAATAGCCGATGGAAATCGGTCAGCTTTAAAAAAACCGAGTATAAAAACTTACCGTAATTATGCAAGTATAGAGAATATATGCATTGCAACAAATAATATGTAAAAATAAGTGCATCACAATAAAAAATATGCAAGGTATCTTATGTATTGTAGGGAATTCATTTTTATATTAGATTCATTTATATATATTAAACTTCTGGTCCTTCTGCTTGAGTACCAGGGCGTGATTTACTAACACTTCTGCTTGAGTGTTAGGGCATGGAATCC
>NC_080050.1:17766141-17791141 GCF_026212465.1 Amaranthus tricolor | reverse complement strand
ATAAATAATATGCAAGGTATCTTATGTATTATAGGGAATTCATTTTTAAGATTAGATTCATTTAAATATATTAAACTTCTGGTCCTTCTGCTTGAGTACCAGAGTGTGATTTACTAACACTTCTGCTTGAGTGTTAGGGCGTGGAATCCATTTACTTATTTAATGAATGCAACACATATGTTCTTTGTTTGATATATGTAAGGGCCTGTTAGGGTGAGGTAAACCAAAACCCCTAACTTAGTGGGAGTCGTCATTCCTCCAGTACAATGTTGCTCGAGCCACAGGTCAAGTTAAACAACCTTACTGTGTTCGCCGAATTTTACGTGCCGAAAAACACGTCCCACATTTTTTTACATGCCGGAAGCATGGTTCGGCATTTCCTTACTATCAAGCCTTTTTATTATCATGTTACTGTTTTCATATAAATGCAATATTACAATAACATATAATAGAAAATAAATTTATAACAACTTTCATATAAATATTAAACTAAATCGAAACTAAAAATGGGTCTTTAGTATTTATTTATAGATATATTTCAATTATGCTTTATTATTTTCTTAATAACTTATTTTCAAATTCTGTACATGAATAATTAATTTTCTTAGGATCGAAATCGACATGAAATATTTTAAAATAAATAATTTATTAGATGAGTTGGCGTATATTCTTATTCACCAAAATAAATTAATTTTAATTATTATTTCAATTTTCTTTCTTTTTGCCTACAATAACAATTTTATTTATTAATTTATTTCTTTAAAATTTAAATATCATAAAATTTCACAAAAATAATTTAAATGAAAAGAAAATACAGTAGCACTAAAATAAATTATTTTTTTCCAGAAATAATTATTTTTAACCCAAATTTATGAATTTCCTTATTTTATGCGTTTTTTAGCAAAAATTTATAATAATATTTATACTCCACTATAATTCACGAAATTAATACAAAACTTATAATTCATATATATATATATATATGTACAGAAAAATTTTCATGTAAAAATACTAATGTTTACTATTTTAATTAAAATTATTTCGGTTTATGCGGTTTTTGACAATTTCAATGAATAAATCATATAAAATAAATTATGACGAATTAATTCACCAAAATTTCCAGAAATATTAATTTATATATACTAAACACATATAAAATTTATGAGCATAAATTTATGTAAATAAATATATGTAAGAATTTATACCTTTAATAATTTCACTATTAATTAAATTCCTTTATTGTAGAAATTTTAGCCACAATATTAGCTTCCTCCCCTTGAATTTTTATAATTAACACTAAATACTATTATTAGGAAATTTTTTAGAATTTTTAGGAATTTTTGTAGGGTTTTTTTAGAATTTTTCTTTGAATTAGCTTTTATGAAATAATTTTTCTGATTTTTTTTTTTCCTTCTCCTATTTTTTTCTCCACGACATGCTTTTGGATATATATAGCCTAAGGATTTGTATTATTTTATTTTTCCTTCATGCCCAAGTAATTAATTCCAAGATTTTTCTTCTTGGTTTTATCTTAGGATAAGACTAGATTAAATTTTTTTTTTGTCACCTAGTCTTAGTCTTGCCGCCAACTTTAAGATTTTTATTTATTTATTTCTTTTTTAAAATTATTATTATGATATATATTTTTATGTTTAATCATAAATTAATATAGGAAATAAAAAGATTAAGTTTAGGTAATTTAGCTAGACTTAATATTTAGATAATTTATTTTAAGAGAAATAAATTATATATAAAAGAAAATCAAGAACTTTAAAAACGATTGGAATAAAATTTCGAAACGGCATTGAAAAGAAAATAATAAAACGAAACGATTATTGAATTTGTCAAAATATTTAAGATTAAGAAAAAGGGTCCGTTACAACTTTTCCCCCCTTAACATAGTTTCGTTCCGAAACTTGAACCTAAATGAACAACTGGGGATTGCGTTCTCTCATATCAGTTTCGCTTTCCCAGGTTGCTTCTTCGACATGATGGTTTGACCATAGCACTTTAACTTGAGGTATTCTTTTATTCCTCAATTCTTTCACTTGCCGATCCAAAATTCTAATTGGTCTTTCTTCATAAGCTTGGTTTTCATCAATCTGGAGGGGTTCGTGAACTAACACATGTGATGGGTCGTGGATATACTTTCTCAACTGAGAAACATGGAATACATTATGAACTCTAGCTAAACCCGGGGGTAAAGCTAGTTCGTATGCCACCTCCCCTACTCTTTTCAAAATTTCAAAAGGTCCGATGAATTTAGGGCTTAATTTCCCTTTTATCCCAAAGCATTGGACCCCTTTTGTTGGTGAAATCTTTAGAAATACTTTGTCACCTTCAGCAAATTGCAAAGCTCTGCGACGGTTGTCTGCATAACTCTTCTGTCTACTTTGTGCTGCCTTCATGTTCTCTTGTACCACCCTCAAGCTATTAATAGAGTCTTGGATAAGATCTGGTCCTTCAGGCACATTTCGGTCCATCTGATCCCAACACAACGGCACTCGACATTTTCTCCCGTATAAGGCTTCGTTTGGTGCCATCTTGATGCTGGTTTGATAGCTGTTGTTGTACGAAAACTCTATCAAAGGCAATTTCTGCTCCCATGAACCACCAAATTCAAGAATACAACATCTCAAAAGATCCTCTAATGTCTGGATGGTTCTTTCGGTTTGGCCATCAGTAGCCGGATGAAATGCAGTACTTAAACATAGCTTCGATCCGAATGCTTCTTGCAACTTTTCCCAAAATTGTGACAAAAATTTTGGGTCTCTGTCAGACACAATTGTTCTCGGTACTCCATGTAACCTTATAACTTCTCGAACATAAGCATCAGCCAATTGTTTTACTGACCATGTTCCCTTCATTGGCAGGAATCTTGCAACTTTGGTCAATCTGTCAACTATTACCCAAATTGTGTCAATTCCTCGTTGCGTTCTTGGTAATCCAACTACAAAATCCATGGATATGAAATCCCATTTCCATTCCGGAATTTCTAGTGGTTGAAGTAGTCCAGAACTCTTCTGCCTTTCAAATTTGACCTTCTGGCAAATCAAACACCGGGATACAAATTCAGCTACATCTTTTCTCATACCTTTCCACCAAAATAATTTCCTTAATTCTTCAATCATCTTGTCTCTACCAGGGTGTAAGTGAAACATTTCTTGGTGTCCTTCTTTCAAAATCTCTTCTTTCAGCTCTGTGTTGTCTGGTATACACAATCTCCCATTCATTCTTAGTTCACCTTTCGCACCCGCTTCGAACGCTTCTGTCTCTTTCCTTTGAACTCGAATGATTAACTCGATTATCTCGGGATCTTCTTGTTGTGCTTCTATAATTCTTTCAAACAAAGTCGGTTGTATAGTCATTGCTCCCAAATACTCAACAACTTGATGGTGATTAACAATTTCTAGATCTAACTTCTGAATTTCTCGGTATAGTTCCTAAGGTACCGTCATTATAGCATTTATAGATATCCTCGGCCTTCTACTCAATGCATCTGTCACTTTGTTTGCTTTTCCAGGATGATAATTTATGTCGACTTCAAAGTCTTTAATGATTTCCAGCCACCGCCTTTGTCGCATATTCAGCTCCTTCTGAGTAAAGAAATATTTCAAATTTTTATGATCAGTGAAGATCTTGCATGGTACTCCATAGAGATAATGTCTCCATAAATTCAAAGCAAAAATTACGACTGCTAATTCAATGTCGTGTACTGGATAATTCAACTCGTGTGGCCTTAGTTGCCTGGACGCATAAGCTACTACTTTGCCTTCTTGCATCAGCACACATCCCAAACCTTCCTTCGACGCATCATAATATACCTCAAATGCTTTCCCACAGTCGGACATGATCAACACAGGTGTCGTCGTAAGTCTCCTCTTAAGCTCTTCTAATGATTTACTCTGCTTCTCGCCCCATTGAAACCGAACTCCCTTTTTAAGCAACTCAAACAACGATCGAGCAATTTTAGAAAAATTTTCCACAAACTTCCTATAATAGCCTGCCAAGCCTAAGAAACTTCTTACCTCAGTAACACTCTTTGGATTCGGCCATTCCATCACTGCCCTAATCTTTTCAGGGTCAACAGAAATTCCATCCTTCGAAACAACGTGCCCTAAGAAAGATATCTTTTCTAACCAAAATTCACATTTACTAAACTTGCCAAAAAGTTTCTCTTTTCTCAACTTCTCTAAAACTATCCTTAAGTGCTTCTCATGTTGCTCTTCATTCTTCGAATACACCAATATATCATCAATAAACACAACCACAAACTTATCCAGGTAAGGGTTTAAATATCTTTGCATGAGATCCATAAATGCTGCTGGAGCATTCGTTAGACCAAATGGCATTACTAGAAACTCATAGTGCCCGTATTTGGTTCTGAATTCAGTCTTAGGAATATCTTCTTCAGCAATCCTTAATTGATGATAACCAAAACTCAAATCTATCTTTGAAAAGACCCTTGCTCCCCCAACTTATCAAAAAGGTCGTCTATCCTTGGCAAAGGATAATGATTCTTGATGGTAATCTTATTGATCTCCCTATAATCAATGCATAGCCTCATACTCCCATCTTTCTTTCTGACAAAGAGAACCGGAGCTCCCCACGGTGAAACACTAGGTCGAATAAAACCTTTTTCCAGCAATTCATCTAGCTGCTTTTTCAGCTCAGCCAATTCAGCTGGAGCAAAACGGTAAGGGGTTTTAGAAATAGGGGTGATATCAGGAATAAGGTCAATATGGAAGTCTACTTCTCTTTTTGGAGGTATACCGGGTAATTCTTCAGGAAACACATCAGAATATTCTTGCACGATCGGGGTTTCTTGCAAACTAGGTTTAGGTTTTACTTCTTTAGTAGTAACAAAACATAAGAACACTTCATCTCCTTGTTTTATCATTTGTGTTGCTTGAATTACAGAATTTGTCTCTAGCTGAGATCTTGAGTTCTTTCGAATGCACTTTATTCCCTCGGGAGTTTTTATTCTAACAACCTTTTTCTTACACAAAATCTCCGCTGAATATCTCTCCAACCAATCCATACCCAAAATGATATCAAATGTTCCCAAATCGAATTGAATTAAGTCAGCTGGTAAAAGATTCCCACAAATCTCCAATGGAAAATCATAAAAGATACGGTCACACAGGTAAAGTGTACCATCAGGTAAATTGATACACAAATGGGATTTTTGAGGTTTCAAAGAAGTAGAAGATATGTGGAGAAAAGCACTAGAAATAAAATACCTATCCGCTCCACAATCAAACAAAACATTTGCTATTAAATTACCAATAGGAAATTTTCCAGAAATTACTTTACCTTCCACTTCAAACTCCTGGTGTAAACCATCATAATGATCTCCAATTGCATGCAGGCCCACGGATGCTCTAGTCTCATTCCTCTGAGTGCCAAATGCTCTGTTTCCTGCAGCTTTCAATGTTGTTCTGCTCTGATTGAACGTTTCCCTGCAGTTATTAGCCAGATGTCCCTCCTTATGACACTTGTAGCATACAATCTTCCCATTACAGTTTCGGCCTCGATGATCTTTTCCACATAACCTACATTTCCACTGTGTCGGCCTTGCTACAGTCTGAAACGGCTTCTTCCCCTCATTCCTGGCCTTCTTGTACCTACTGCCCCCACTAGATTCATTCTTTCTTTTATTAAACCCGTCTTCTTTTTCCAATATACGCTCGTACTCTAATGCTTGATTGTACAAATCATCATCTTCATGGGAACGACTCATCTGCTTCTCCATTAAGTTCAGCAGCCTCTCATTATTCCTTTCCATCATTCTTAACTGATTTTCCAGAGCCTGAACTCTTGCATCTTGGGTCGTGTCATCAGCAAAATCGTTCCTCGTCTCTTGAGGTTCACTTCTTGCGATACACCCTCTACCACCACCTCTTGGCATCTTTAATAAAGTAGAGAAGTGTTGCGTTAGCTATATTTTAAATTGCAAATCACATTTTTTTAAGCACATAAAACACATAAAACAAATTTCATTTAAAATACTAAATTTTTTTTTCAAAACGTAATTTATCACGGCGTTTCCTAGTATCGGATAAGAAGATCCGACCGTTCGAATATCGTTGGCTCTGATACCAAGTGTAACGGACAGTCCTTTTCCAAATAAAGGTTTAAAGTAATATAATAGTAAGTAATGCTAAGCGGAAGTCTATCGAACCGTGATTATTGCGAAAAGAAATAAAGCAAAACAGAATTTTAAATAAAACTTAAATCATTAAAATATAATTTAACGTATTACATCTTTCTTTAATACATAATCATCGTTTTTACATACCCGTAATATAAACTACATATATACTAACATCACATAGACAATACAATAGCTTCTTAATAACTTCATGTAAAGTTACCTGCAGCATCTGCTCCCGAAATACGGGAACAGCCGATGGAAATCGGTCAGCTTTGAAAAAAACCGAGTATAAAAACTTACCGCAATTATGCAAGTATAGAAAATATATGCATTGTAATAAGTAATATGCAAAGATAAGTGCATCACAATAAATAATATGCAAGGTATCTTATGTATTATAGGGAATTCATTTTTAAGATTAGATTCATTTAAATATATTAAACTTCTGGTCCTTCTGCTTGAGTACTAGGGTGTGATTTAGTAACACTTCTGCTTGAGTGTTAGAGCGTGGAATCCATTTATTTATTTAATGAATGCAACACATATGATCTTTGTTTGATATATGTAAGGGCCTGTTAGGGTGAGGTAAACCAAAACCCCTAACTTAGTGGGAGTCGTCACTCCTCCAGTACAATGTTGCTCGAGCCACAGGTCAGGTTAAACAACCTTACTGTGTTCGCCAAATTTTACGTGCCGAAAAACACGTCCTACGTTATTTTACATGCCGGAAGCATGGTTCGGCATTTCCTTACTATCAAGCCTTTTTATTATCATGTTACTGTTTTCATATGAATGCAATATTACAATAACATATAATAGAAAATAAATTTATAACAACTTGCATTTAAATATTAAACTAAATCGAAACTAAAAATGGGTCTTTAGTATTTATTTATAGATAAATTTCAATTATGCTTTATTATTTTCTTAATAACTTATTTTTAAATTTTGTACATAAATAATTAATTTTCTTAGGATCGAAATCGACACGAAATATTTTAAAATAAATAATTTATTAAATGAGTTGGCGTATATTCTTATTCACCAAAATAAATTAATTTTAATTATTATTTCAATTTTCTTTCTTTTTGCCTACAATAACAATTTAATTTATTAATTTATTTCTTTAAAATTTAAATATCATAAAATTTCACAAAAATAATTTAAATGAAAAGAAAATACAGTAGCACTAAAATAAATTATTTTTTCCAGAAATAATTATTTTTAACCCAAATTTATGAATTTCCTTATTTTATGCATTTTTTTAGCAAAAATTTATAATAATATTTATACTCCACTATAATTCACGAAATTAATACACAACTTATATTTCATATATATATATATATATATATATATATATATATATATATATATATATATATATATATATATATATATATATATATATATATATGTATATATATATATATATGTATATATATATATATATATGTATATATATATATATATATATATATATATATATATATATATATATATATATATGTATATATATATATATATATATATGTATATATATATATATATATGTATATATATATATATATATGTATATATATATATATATATATATATATATGTATATATATATATATATATATATATATATATATATATATATATGTATATATATATATATATATATATATATATATATATATATATATGTATATATATATATATATATATATATATATATATATGTATATATATATATATATGTACAGAAAACTTTTCGTGTAAAAATATTAATGTTTACTATTTTAATTAAAATTATTTCGGTTTATGCGGTTTTTGAGAATTTCAATGAATAAATCATATAAAATAAAATGTGATGAATTAATTCACCAAAATTTCCAGAAATATTAATTTATATGTACTAAACACATATAAAATTTATTAGCATAAATTTATGTAAATAAATATATGTAAGAATTTATATTTTTAATAATTTCACTATTAATTAAATTCCTTTGTTGTAGAAATTTTAGCCACAATATTAGCTTCCTCCCCTTGAATTTCTATAATTAACACTAAATACTATTATTAGGAAAGTTTTGAGAATTTTTAGGAATTTTTGTAGGGTGTTTTTAGAATTTTTCTTTGAATTAGCTTTTATGAAATAATTTTTCTGATTTTTTTTTCCTTTTCCTATTTTTTTCCCCACGGCATGCTTTTGGATATATATATAGCCTAAGGATTTGTATTATTTTATTTTTCCTTCATGCCCAAGTAATTAATTCCAAGATTTTTCTTCTTGGTTTTATCTTAGGATAAGACTAGATTAAATTTTTTTTTTGTCACCTAGTCTTAGTCTTTCCGCCAAGATTAAGATTTTTATTTATTTATTTTTTTTTAAAAATTATTATTATGATATATATTTTTATGTTTAATCATAAATTAATATAGGAAATAAAAAGATTAAGTTATTGTAGGTAATTTAGTTAGACTTAATATTTAGATAATTTATTTTAAGAGAAATAAATTATATATAAAAGAAAATCAAGAACTTTAAAAACGATTGGAATAAAATTTCAAAACGGCGAAAAGAAAATATTAAAACGAAACGATTATTGAATTTGTCAAAATATTTAAGATTAAGAAAAAGGGTATGTTACACAAAAGAGAGAAAAACCGGAAATAAGGTCTTTGCGGCTTACGAAGATGTGTTTTCTTTCGACAGAGCATTAAAAATATTCTGACTTGTTGCAAAAGTCAATCGCAACTCTTGACAATAATGCTGCCTCCCGAATTATGCACAACAAATTGTTTCTTGAAATTCGCATTGCTAATTTCTTGGGCCATGTGCCTATTATTCTTTGGCTTTGGTAATTGCAAATGGGTTTTTGAAAGACTTTTATTTATTAAAAGGAGAAGTTAGATTTTATTAAATCTAATATAACTTTCCCTAATCCATTTTTAATTAAATGGGGAAGTGAGATTATGGGATAATGGGATAGTTACCTCTACTCTAATATAAGAAGACCTAATTCATTAGGTTTGGGCATGAATTTTTGTGAATTCTTGCTGTCATTTTTTCTTTTCTCATCCCCAAGTTAAATTATCTACAAATTTTTAAGTTTGAGGGGAAATTGATCACTTCATTTTATTATAATTTTAAGTTGCTCATTAAAACTCTTATTCTTCACACACATTAATTATATAGTGCTTATAATTAATTGCAAACCATTGTATCACAAAAAATATTCCATGTTTTTTAAGCCTAAACACCAAGTAAACGGAATAACGATTTTAGGAAACCAAGATTGTGCATCAGTTTGGTATCAAGTTTCCATTGACAGTATTATCTTAAAATATTTTTGGTTAATAGTTAGTTTTATTTCAAGTTATTTATTTCGTCGTAATTTCAATTTTTAGAAAATTATATTATGTTGCAAAGACTTGTAATCTCGATTTAGTGCTTATAATCTCTTCAAGTTTTACATCTATAAACATTTAAGAATCTAAAAGCGATACTTTTGATTTAATATACTATAGCCGGCATAAAAATGCTTCCCCTTCACATGTTGTACTGAAGAGGAAGTATATTCACTCATCAAGTCTTACCATCATGAACCTCCTTACAAATAAATAAACAAAATACGTTTAATTTCAGACTTTAGAATTTGACATACTTGAATTACGGGAAGGTATGTAGGATGTGAAGGACGACTTTGTAGAGTGTCTTAAAGTGGTTGAACATGTACTTAATTAACAACAAACACCTGAAGACGTAAGGGTTGAAATTATTGCTCTAAAACTCAGAAAATATGTCTCAACTTGTTGGAAAAAGTTTGTGAAACAAGCAAGAATATGAAAAGAAAAGGTCAAACTTTGGAACTTTTTTTTATGTTTAATTTTTAAATTATTTGGAAAAATAAGTGTCACGTCAAATTATTTGAAAAAATAAGCTTTTATGGCTGAGAGTTGGGTTTGAATCAGCAAAAGCAAAAAACTTGTCAAAGACAGCGTTTTCACTATTCATGAAAAAAGCTGTCTTTAACAGCAATTTTCACATTTCATAACTCATCAATTCATTCATCTCTTTCTTTTTTCTCTTCTTCTTTCTCTCTCCTTACTTCCATGGTTTGAACATTCATCAACTCCAAATCTCTAATCATATTATTCATCAATCTTTCAGACAAAGATCCAAGTAATTGATTAATTATTTTGAATTTGCTTTTAATTTGAGCTTTAAATATCATGCTGGTGGGTTGATAAATTATTTAATTTTTCATACAAAAACACCCTTCTAAAAGCTAAAACATTGTATCAAGCTAATCTTCATAATCTTTCACAACATTACTTGATCTAAAAAAAGCTAATTAAGCCAGGAATGGTAATTCTTTACCACCACCTTTTTACCTTCATCCACATCAATTTTATCAAAACAAAAAAATTAAAAAAAATCCAACTGTCATAGACAAAGCAGAGGTGATAGATGAATAGGAGTGGAGGTCTTGCAACGTTACGTCAGGAATATGGGTTTTCATCATAGTGCTGGTGCTAGTTCGAAACGCATTCATATTCTCCATTCAGATCTAAAATAATATGGGTTTTCATCATCAGTTAAATGTAGCAAAAACCCATATTTCAGAATTGAAATCAGAGCTGAAAATGAAGAGAAAATTGAGGAAAAAGATGAAAACTTTAAACAAGAAGTTGTCAAGACAATTAGTAGATCAAGTTGAGAAGGAAAAAATGTATGTTTTTATTAAGATCTTAATAAGAAAATTTCAAAGACTCAAAGAAAAAATGGAGAAGATGAAGATCATTTGAGAAGATGAAAGATAGTACAGCAAAATAGAAAATGTAGAGACAAAGAGAAAGAGAAAGAAAGAAATTAAGGAGTGTGTAGTGGGTTGGTAAGAAAGTAAAGTAAATGACAGCAATTGGTTAGACACACGGCAAACGACATGCATTAATTACATTTTCTAAAACCTATTCAATATTTTCGAGAACCCCAAAAAAATCAAATACAGAAAATGTTGTGGTAGACAGCGTTTTCCACATTTAATAAAAACGCTGTCTTAGATAGCATTTTTCCCCTACTAATCCAAAACCCATTTTTTTCAGCCCATTTGGGTTTAAAGTCGCTGTCTCGAACATTGTTTTTATTCAAAGCTTATTTTTACAAATATTTTTACCCCACACTTAATACTCTTAAATATTTTCGGAAAAAAAGCTTAAATAAAAAAAAAAAGTTCTGAAACTTGGTCGAAATGAAGACGCTTTTGAAAAAAAGTATGTCTTCCTATTACATGCATAAGAGTTTTCCAAAGTTCCATCATTTACAAGGAAACCAAAATGTCGAATAATATACTAGGGGTTTTGAATCTTACATCGTGAAATATTGTGTTAATGACAATTACCCTCAAACCCTTGTGAGCCTCCTTAGATGTCTTAACAGTCGAATTGCTAAGTGGTATAATTGCTAACTTTGCAATTCGAATAATACATTAGAGGTCTTAACAGTACGTTAGAAACCTTTAACTCAATCCAATCTGACCCGAAAATGACTCAAACCGATACTGACCCATTTGAAATTGACTCAACGTAAAACCTACCCAGCCGACTGTTTGGGCGGGTGTAATCGTGATGAATACATCAATTTGAATAATAGATGTACATTCTTTTTGAATACATGCATATGTCGACAGACGTAAGTATTTACCTACTATCGAATTCGATAATAGGAACGGGTGGATACAGATATGAACAAGAGAGTATTTGCACCTACTCGCAAACTTTGCCATCCATACTCTACAAAATCAAAGTGGATCGAACTTGAAAAAGAATCATTAGACAGTAAGCATGTGTGCGATAGCATATCATATAACGGAGATGTTTCTACCTCCAGAAATCTCCTAAACAAAAAGGGTAAAGGAAACCCCTCTTCTCTTCTGTGGGACAGGTCAATGCCCAACTAAAGTATTGCAATTACCAGGGTTCATTAGCCTTGGATACATTACCAGAATTGTTACAGAAACAGCAAAAATTCTGCAGAAGACAACAGCAGATGTTTCTCCTTACTCCGTATAGGCATAGCCTTGTCATTTGGAGAGCCAGTAGATAATAAGGAACAAAGTACAAGCAGCAATGACTGTGGACAGGATGATTGTATCTCTGGAACGCTTTCGTTTGATTGAACCTGCACAATCGCATCGGAAATTAACCCGTGAATTTGATTTATTCTTTGTATGGAAAAAGTAGACGAATTCCTAAAAATGGTAAGACATCATGATTGGTCTTCCTAATATACACTCAATCTCATTGGACAAATTAGATCATTGAGATTTTTTGAGATGAATGTTTGAAACAAGGAAAAGCATGGAATTATAGAAGCTTCTTATACCAAGTAGGCCGCGGATGACAGGAAATTTCTCACTTAAAACCTTTACTTTTCCACCAACATCACCAAACAATGCCCTTTGAGAACCCAAGACTGACCTAGTCGCCTGAGCTTGATTTATTACCTCATCTATCTGCATAGCATCACAGCAAAACACAGAAGGTAACATCAGCATACTGCAGCAATGGCAGATTTGGAAAAAAGTGACCAACTTAAAAGGACAGATCCCAAAACTTTTTATCGACAGTTCACTCCAATGTGAATCAAACACTGTCTGAAGTGAACGAAAAGATAAATTAGAGAAATGAGGCCAGAACAGACAACGCGCATTAAAAATAAATGTTCAGTACATTAGTTTTCAATGATCACTTGATCATTGAAACATTATTTGTATTCCGATTAGAAAAAATGGACAAATATATAATTATATAGAACAGAAACGGATAGACCTAACTCCAGACTTCAGATTGTAGTGAAAATAACCGAATAATGCAGGTTTATGTTTCTAAATGTGGCTCATTACCAGCTAGTTGCTAGTAAAACAAGGACTTGAGCTATAAACTAGACACACTAAAAAATCAATAAGTCCCAAGTGTGAGATGTGACAAAACCCATCTAAAAGATGAGCAAAGTTATTGATATTGGGCTTTTTATCCCCAAGTTATCCTTTATTTTAGAAAGACAATCCCAAAACACCAGTGTATACCAGAAATGTCAACCAAATCTCCTTAAATCTGGATGCTTTTGGCTCATTGTTTGAGATGGAGGATATCAAAGGCCAACCATTAGCCCGTCGACAAATAAAGGGCTGACTTTACATTTATTCTACAAAGGTCCAACCGTTTGTTCCTATTTGCAACGAAAGAACCAAATGATTTGTAACCTATTATACAAGTTACCTTTGACTTTTTTTTACTTTCTTAAACTTAAAAAACGCACAAAAAAAAATAATAAAAAAAAAACCTAACAACCCAGCCCCTCTATCAAACAACCAACACCTACTCTACCCCATCCACCACCACCACCACCCAGCCCCTCTACTAAACAACCACCTAACTACTGCTTCATCAGCCCACGAAATGCACTACAACCAGAAGTTTCGACTTACTGGGGTCTCTCTCTCTAGCACCATTACAATACCCACGATCATCTTTTTTTTTGCCCAGTTTCCTTATTTACATCACAACTATATCCATCAATTTTAGACCGACAAAAATATTATTTTTTTATGTAATTTTTTAACAATTACTTTACTTTCAGTGCAATTGAATACCAATTAGTCATTAATGAAGCTAAAATTCACAATAAAAATGGGTAATTTTGGTGTTTTAGTTTAAAGTTATGACATCAAACCCCAAAGTAAATCATCCCCTTTGGCTTCTTCAAAAGCAAAAAACAAGAGCAACCCATAATTACACCAAATCCGTTAATCTAGATTCATCATCTTTGTGACAAATTATGCACATAATTCAAACAATGCCAATGATGATATTTTTGGTTTCAATTCTAGAAAAACGTCTCAGAGCTTTTTACAAGTTATAATGTTTTGATGATATGTTTAAAATATGCACCAAGAATAATAGTTTTCAGTGGGGGGGGAGGCATAATTGAGGCCGTTTTGAGGACGGTTGTAGCACCATTGAAGACTATTAAGACTCCTTTAATGGTCGAAAGTAGTGGACAATTCCAGTACAAAAGTGTTTAAGGATAGTGCCAATGGAAGTGTAGCAGAGTGGTGATGGTGAAGTTGACAGGAGAGAGGAGCTGAAAGGAGGTCCAAGCTGAAATTTATAGAGAGGATGAGAGTTTTTCTTCCTTTTTTTTTGTGTCTTTTAGTTTAATTGTTACACTCAACCAGAACATGACATGCGTCATTTTAATTAAATGAAAAGGAGTAACCTGTTACTCTAGGTAACCATTACCTGGAAGCGATTTCGTTGCAAATAGAAGCAAAAGGTTGGAGCTTTGTAGAATAAATATAAGGTTAGCCCTTTCTCTGCAGACGAACTAAAGTTGGCCTTTTTAAAGCAATTTTTCCTATCAATAAATGTAGAAACATTCATTTTTTTGACATCTTTCATGAGCTAAAAATTGAATGGCCTTCCACTCTTTTCCATTTGCCTCCTACTTGCCTCCTAAATTTCTTCAGTTATAGCCAAAGTTGACTAGCTTCATTCTCTATTTTATTTTTGTATTGTCGTGTTTTTTGATTATTCGAGATTCAAGAACAGGTAAAGATGGATTTCCACCCACAAAATAAATTAAAAATAAAAATTGATTTATCAAGCAATATTGATAGGTGATGAAAGCCATCACATTTGTCGTAGAGTTAAATCAAGGGTTCTCGATCCTTTTTTATCTTATATGTTCCCACCTGTGCAAAATATCATAATCACAACAAAAATTCCAAGGCTGTATTACCAAAAGATTATCAGTTCTAATGGTTGCCCACATGCATTTTTCTTCTCCATTCATTATGATTTTCTACCACCTCAATTCGTAAATATAGATCTTTTCTATTCTTTTCCACTCCTATTCTCCAAGTCATCTTTGGTCTTTATTGCCCATTTTTTCCATTCCCATTTAATTCTATGGGTCACATCTTGGATGCCTCCACAACTTCAAAGTATGGAGCTAAGGTATTTGAACCATCCACTTAAAATGATTTTTCTCTTTTAGCTTTATGTTGCCTCTCATTTTTTCGTTTGTGCTAAAATTACACTATGTATTTTGTCTTGATCCGATTTAATTTAAAACCTAGTGATTCCAACTCTTGTCTCCATCATTCTAACGTAGCATTTACCCCTATCCTGGTCTCATCTACCAAAACAATGTCATTAGCCAACATACACAACGACATATCTCCTTGTATCGATTGAGTAAATTTATCCAAGTCTGCTGCAAAAAGAAAGGGGCTTAGGGCCGAGCATTGACATCCTCTGTTGCCCTTCCACATGTACTAACAATCTTTTTTACTTCTTGATACATATCTTGCATTATATTAATGTATTTCTTAAGAATGTCCTTCTTTGTCATTGCCCACCAAAGTACTTTTTGATACCTTGTCATATGCTTTTTCCATGTTAATAAAAACCATGTGCAAGTCTTTTTTTCTAGCCTTATAGTACTTCATCATTCTCTCATAAGATTAATTGCTTCATTGGAGATCTCCCTAAATATGGAGGTACATGTCCTCATACGTATCTCTATCACTCTTGCCCATCACTTCATAGTATGACGGATAAGTTATTCCTGAGTAGTTAGAGCAATCTTGGACATCTCCTTTGTTCTTGTAAATAGGCACTGGACCATGTCTTCTCCAGTTATTGGGCATCTTGTTTATTTATAATCGAAATAAAATAAACTAGTTGGCAAATAAAAAGCATACTAAATATGAAATTAGTATATAAAAGTGAATTTATGGACATAAACAAAGCAATATCTTAACACTTCATATTTCTTTTAGCAGTGTAATGTTTCATTTTACTAGCAACTACTAGACACTAAGAACACGATATAATAAATCAAAAGTGATTGATGCAACTAAGAGTTTTGAAAGAAGAATCATGGGTTAGCCTAGTTAATGCGAACCTTTTTTTTCATCCTTGTAAAAGGGGTTCAATTCTCACTGGAAGGACTTGATCACTCATCCCCTATCCTGTAACGATTCTCTAACCTACCCCCGAACAAAATAAAACAGTTTTGAAAGCAAAGCTAAGGCACACTACTAATTGAGTAAATGAAACAAAATTAAGCTTTTCAACTTTACATGTTTTAGGAATCCTTTGTGCATATAAAGATAAAAGAAAGATAAGAAATGGTAAGATTGTGTTTACATGTTATAACTCAATAATAAATTCAATGAACAATATATTTATGAAAGAAATTACTTTAAAAACACTTTCTACTATTATTTTCCATTTGAAGAAATTTAATCTCGTGAACAACAAATCCCCTAAAAATGATAATATAAAAGATTGTTCACAAACTGATTAATTGGCCCTTTTCTCAAATTTAATTGTATTGCATAAATTTCATTTCTTTAAAATAATCAAGTTGCACAAAACAAAATTCTATTTGCAACTTCAGGACAATGTCCCAATTGTTGCTTTATGAGTACGCAATTCTACTATTAATTATATAGATAAAATAAAATAAATGATGTTATCTTCAAACATAAAGCTCACATGAGATATGCTTCCATGTATTGCAGATCTTTCTCTTAACAGCTGCATCTTAGGAGACATGGTTCCTGAAGCCTGCACAAAGGTAGATATAAGAATTTAATCAACAATGCAAATCAAAAGATAAACTGTCAAAACATAAGAATTTCTCACCTTGTACTCACTAATATCATCTCTCACTGAGCTAAGAAGCTCTGCATGTTCTCTCATTGAGCTTATATTTCCTTTGATACGCCTGAATTCCTACAAGCACGTGGATGAAGCTTAAGATAAATCTTTAAACAAGAACCAAAGTACAAGCCCCATCAATTAGAAAGAGGACACTAGAACGAGTAGCATCATACTTGCAAAAGCAAATGAAATTATGAAATAACTAAGTCACGACAATAGCTTACTGGTGCTCTGTGGCTTATAGAGTTGAAATTTCAAACAACAAAGGCTAGTTCAGATAAATTAAACATGTGACTTATAGAGTTTGTAGGTCTCTCAGGGCCCAAACTACAGAAGCAGTACTATGATGCAAATTACGTATAGACCAAGCATGAGCTACTTAAATTTGAGTTTGTTTTCATCAAAGAAAAAATTATGTTATTTCAGGATTTGATTGAGACTTAATGCCATGAATAGCACTCGGAAGCTCAATTAGTTCAATGTTCACAAAAGAAAACTTGTCAATAACATATAGAGTACCTGAGTTAACTCATGAAGTATGTCCCGGTGTCTTGCCAGTTTTTGTGTAACAGATGTAGTTGGAGTGGCAGATGCAGCACATCTACTCATTGCATCATTTATATCAACTAGCTTCTCTAGTGAAGACTGGATTTCCATTTCCATAGACTTCCATGACCTGCTGGAGCTCACTGTCGGTGATCCAGTATCTGCATAACCTAATTCATGACAACATGCTCAGAAAACGAAAGATCCACCATGTAGTTTACATCAGAGCTGATTTTTCAAAATACAAAGAAATATCATTTAGAGTGTTACATCACAAATAAGTATGCCTTTGCCAACTAACATGTACCAAACCTTCAATAGCATATGACACATCCGCATAAAACTATTGTTCAAATAACAAGATGCACTGATCTTCATCATTAGCCTACTTTTTTTAAAATCGTAGGAACCTAGAATGTAGAACATTTGCCCCATTCTGTGACCCCCAAACATTTGTCCCAAATCGATTAAGGTGTGACCTTCAACCAATATAATTAAAGGTTTTTTTATCTCTCTATAGATTAAAGGAGAGTAAAGGAAGAAAATTAAAGAGATAGCCCAAGAAACTAAATAAACTATTAAAATAGTTTTTCAAACCACAAAAATCAATTTCATTGTGTAGTTACTAATTACTTTATATATACAATAATATGCTATAGATCAATTACTAATCCCTCTCCATTCTTTTTAGGTTGCATACCACATTCCTGTACATGTCACCTGTACGAAGTCGAAATGCTTTCCGAGAAACAATGTTTGAAATTTGAGGGGCAACAAGCATAAGATATATTAAAATTATAAATGGGGGCGAGATTCTACATAAATGAAAATGAGAGTTATGTGTTTCATGATGAGGAGTTCACTACTCTTAAGATACATTTAATTATAAAAGGTGAAGAAGCACCAAAGGCGCAAGGAGGAAGTGCAAGCTATTCACATGCTAGGTAAGCTTTTTTACTCAAAGGCGTACAAATGAATTTAAGTATATTTGTTACTTATATAATCTAACATCTTTATTTAATTGTATAAAAAGTCTAAAACATTCATTATCATAACACTATCCCACTAATATAGTGTGAAATGGCACAATAAGATACCTAAACGATTTAATTGTTCTTTGTAATGTAATTATTACCACATTATTATCAAAGAAAACAAGAGAAAAAAATAAAATGTAACTTAAAAGAATAAGAAATGAAAATTTCAAAAGATATAAGGCTGAAAAATCAAAGAGGAGGAAATTCTTATTTACAAAACTGCATCAAGGAGAGAAGTCCACTAGGTTTTCGAAATGCAAACAAATTCTTCTTTTTCCCCTTTTCTCTTTCTCTCGTCAAAAAAAAGAACAAACCTTATGTTCCTTCTATTGTCTCTCCACTTAAAGAAGACAACTCTTTTTTTTCTAATTTTTATATGATAATTAGTAAAAATGCTTTCTCCCAAAACAACAAAATTAGATAAGTGCAAAAAACGCAAGGCACAAAAAAACACCGGTTAAGACTAAGAAAAGAATGTTTTTTTAAAAGCTATCTTGAAGGTGCATTTTTAAAACTAGGATGAAACATAAGAGCGTATTATCGTGCACAAAGAAAGCCATGTTGTACCAATCAATCGGGTCGCAAAAGTTTTCATATCTACAAAACTAATAACCTGCATCGCATAGTTGTATAAAATCGTATTTAGGTGCGCGCAAGAAAAATTTCACGTTTTAGCCGATATAACAATTGCCAATCCCTTTGCCTTATCATTGTGACCAATATTATAACAAAAAACACATTTTTGCATCTTCGGAGTATCACTTAATTTTAAAAGGTGCGCCTAAATCTAGCGTTTTTGCACCATGTTTGATATGGTGTAGGTCTTAAAGAGAATCAAATATGCTTGGTTCAGATTTGAATGAATATGCTTAAGGTCAATCCTGTGATTGAGCAACCAATTATATCAGAATGTGTGCATTCTGAAGTCAGCAAGCAGCAATTCAAATTGGTAATCAATTGAGTTGTTCAATTCATCATCAACTCAGCATAGTCAAGCACAGAAAGGTTAAAGGCAGCAACTTATGCAATCAGAACAGGCACATGATCAGCCAGGTATGTACGTTCAGCAGCAGCTTGGGTGCATTAAAAGATCAGTACAGCAGAAAGGGGGAGTGTATTAAGATGAACAATGAATACCATTCAAGTGTGGAGATGTGCACAAATTAGTACAGCAGCAGCAGATCCACATGCAAATCAAAGAACAGATCAGAATATAGCAGAATATCAGCACAGCAGAACAACCATTGACCAGCCTACCTTGCACAACACGTGGAGACCAAACCTGTGCACCAAGGACCTGGACAACCACAGAAATGGCATCTTTGCACATGCGCCTAGCCACCAAGGCCCAAGAACCATGCTCATGTAGCACACAGCCCTTTAAAGCCCAAGCACAAGGAAGCCCAGTCAGCGGCTCAATGCTGATCATTATATCAGTGACTTGTTTTCTGTTCTGTTTTTAAGCAAGTGATGTTAATCACGTGATGTAATAATACTAGCCGTTAGACATTAGAAACTTATATATAGGTCTCTAATCATCGTGAAATTCATTTTTCAATATTCATTCATCAATAATTCAGATTGCTTTTCTTATTCCATATTGCAAGTGTTGAATTCCCTCTCTTCCTTTTCCCTTGTGTGTTTGTGTGTGTATCTTCAACCAGCCAAAACAAAGAAGTGTGGAACACTTGTGCATTCTAGATTGTGGAACAATCTACAGTGCAACCTTTCCATTAAGTGAGTGGAACTCAGGGGAAAGGCATGGGAATCATCCTAATTTGTGAGTGAAGCCAGAAGTGGGAGACCCAAGGCTGGCCTGAAAACCAAGAAATGGTTTCTTGGGTTGTTTGGTGTGTTGAGTGTGTGTTTAAGGGTCAATCAGTCTGCCTCTAATTGAGAGGGCTGATTGTATGCGAGATTGAGAGTCCGGAGGACTCTATCTTGGTGCAAATTGGTATCAGAGCATAAGTGACGAGAGGGCACAAGACACCACTGTTGAAGCATTTGAAGAACATACTGCATAGGAAAATCAGAGGATTTCAGATTCTGTCAGTTTTTAAGATCGGAAACTTGATCGTTTTGGAGGATGTTTTGCGGGAGATTATGAAAGTTGTTTTTGCACAATATTCTTCATTGAGTTGGTGAACGTTTGGCTTTTGAATTATTGAATTTGGTGGAGTAGTGAAGGAGATATGCATGTTTCTCTACAGACTGCGAAAAATTGATCAGTTCAGGGAACCTTGGTAAGTTGTCTTCGAAAACCTATCAAGATTCCTTTCTTTGGCCTTCATTTTCCATCACATTATCAGTCACTATAATATATTCATTAAACCACATCATTTGTGCATGTTTTCATACATTTATAGGCTTCTTGAATGACCCATTCATGGTGTTGTTGAAAAATACAGAATAGTTGAAATTTCTTTTGTCTTCTGTATTTCATCTCTTCATCCTTCATTTTTGAGTCTTTTTCTTTTTTTTTTTTCACAATTATTCTTTTTGAGTCTAGTTTCTGGTGGGTCTTGTTTTGTAGTCATTGGAGTTGTGGAAAAAAAGATGCGCAAGTGTTTTTGACCAAAGGTCACAGAAACAGTTCAGACTGTATGTGTGTAGTAAAATTTGATTTGTGATTAAACCACACAATATTTTTGAGTAATTTCAATTTGGGGTGTTTGTAGACATCTTGAGTTGTGTTGTCACCAATTTTCATCATTATTGGAGTTGGTTTGGTTGGGTACAAAGTAGTAAATATGAGAAACACAGATTCTGATTTTGTACTGTGTGGATTTCTGATTTTCTGATTTTTGGTGCACAATTTTTTTTTCCAAACCTTCGTTTCTTTTCTTTCCTTTTCTTTCCTTATCTCACTCTTTATTGAGTCTAGAAGATGAAATCATCAAAGTTAGACATAAACAACTATATCGCATTTGATAAACTAGAACACACATTAGAGGATAAAATCAAGCTACAATCATTGGAGGATAAGAAGCCAATCTTGAAGAGGCAAAGGAGATTTGTTAACAACTTGGGTATAGGGTGCAAGCTGATAATTTGCATGAACAGTTGGAGAATGTTTGGGGTCAAATATATGAGTTGAAGATGGCAATGTGTTTTTCCAGAAAAATTGCAAAGGCCACATGGTGACTCAAAATTAGTGATTGTTCATGAGTATGATCCTTAAGTTAATCCGCCTAGGATTAAAGTTGAGATCATTCCCAAGCATGTTGAGGAACAAACATCATTAGCTCTTTCTCTTGATGATATTCAAGAATCAAATAATGAAGTAGTTGTTGATGCACCTTGTGGTGAGATTGTTGAGACACTTGAAGACGTGGTGGAAACACCTTGTGTTGAGAGTGTTAAAGATCTTGAAGAGGTTGTTGAAGCATCTTTTGTGGAGATGATTGATGATCTTAAAGGAGATGTTGAAGCACCTTGTGTTGAGATTTTTGATGATCTTAAAGGAGACGTTGAAGCACCTTGTGTTGAGATTGTTGAAGATTTTGAGGACATTGTTGAGACAACTTGCATGGAGGATGTTGGTTCAAAAATAGAGTGCTTAGAAGTGATTGATTCTCATTCAAGATATGAGGTTTGTTTACAAGTTGTGCAAACTAGGAAGCATGAGTTTGTCCAGGTGGATTTTGTGCTTGAAAAATCACCTTTAGCGGATTACGTTCATGTGGACAGATATGTTGAGTTTAATCCTACAAAAATTCGAGGTAGAGTTTTTGCTAAAAAGGGTAAAGTGCAACAAGTTAGTTGGAGCTATGGCAACACAAGCAAGCTAATCAGTTTGGTGAGCTTGTTTAACATATGGGTTTGGATAATCATGCAAGTAAGAGCGAGAACCTTGATCCTTACCTGCTGGATGATATTGGGGAACATCGTTCCTAACTTAATTTAAGTAAGTTAGGGGGGATAGCAATAAACATGAGGTCCTGTGCTACTGACATCTTATGCGATAAGAGGGCTTTTGGGTTGTGTACGTTTTCAGAACAGAATGAACAAAAACTTAAACTAGCAGCAGCAGAGCAAAGGTGCAAGTGCAGATCAGTAGTGCAGCAAGCAGGCGTATGTGTAGATCAGAACACAGCCAGCAGCAGCATGTGCACAGATGGACAGAACAGATCAAATTCTGTTCATTACACAGAAGCAGCACGATTGACTGCAGCTTGATCAATAGTGTGCAGACCTGATCAGTTTGCGAGTGTACGTGCAGCAAGGTTTGAGTCATTGATCAGTCTGCAACAAGAGTGATCACCTGGTTCAGGAGCAGTTTGCAGGTTCAGTAATCACTCAGAAACAACAACAAATCAGCAGCTGATGGTTGTGTTCTGAAGTGCAGTCGCAACGTTGAACAGTTGGCCCTATACAGCAACTGCAACTGGTCATTAGTATGTTGTTCAAGGACCATTTTTTTGGTCATCCATACAGCAGCTATTGATTCAAGGGCAACAAGTCCACTGGCTGATGATCAGCAAGGGTGAGAACTGTTTCAGGTGTTTACTGACTTTTGTCCACTTATACACAAATTTAAAGGGATACAGCAGAGGAAGCCGAGTTCTGATCAGCCTTGAGCACGACTGGGTTGGCTTTACTTGGGCATACACTTGAGTAAGGTTTACTGGTGGAACAAGATACAACAAGGAGAACAAGGTCTGGGATGAAATACCAGTCAGGAATAAAATGCAGCAGCTGATTACATGCAAGTGGAATAAATACTTGAAGGTTTAGACAACAACCAGTCATGGGAAGTTAAGAGTTGAGGACAATTCTTTTCTAAGAAGGGGAGTTTGCACCAAGTTTGATATGGTGCAGGTCTTAAAGGGAATCAAATATGCTTGGGTCAGATTTGAATGAATATGCTTAAGGTCAATCCTGTGATTGAGCAACCAATTATATCAGAATGTGTGCATTCTGAAGTCAACAAGCAGCAATTCAAATTGGTAATCAATTGAGTTGTTCAATTCATCATCAACTCAGCATAGTCAAGCACAGAAAGGTTAAAGGCAGCAACTTATGCAATCAGAACAGGCACATGATCAGCCAGGTGTGTACGTTCAGCAGCAGCTTAGGTGCATTAAAAGATCAGTACAGCAGAAAGGGGGAGCGTATTAAGATGAACAATGAATACCATTCAAGTGTGGAGATTTGCACAAATTAGTACAGCAGCAGCAGATCCACATGCAAATCAAAGAACAGATCAGAATATAGCAGCATATCAGCACAGCAGAACAACCGTTGACCAGCCTACCTTGCACAACACGTGGAGACCAAACCTGTGCACCAAGGACCTGGACAACAACAGAAATGGCATCTTTGCACATGGGCCTAGCCACCAAGGCCCAAGAACCATGCTCATGTAGCACACAGCCCTTTAAAACCCAAGCACAAGGAAGCCCAGTCAGCGGCTCAATGCTGATCATTATATCAGTGACTTGTTTTCTGTTCTGTTTTTAAGCAAGTGATGTTTGTCACGTGATGTAATAATACTAGCCGTTAGACATTAGAAACTTATACATAGGTCTCTAATCATCGTGTAATTCATTTTTCAATATTCATTCATCAATAATTCAGATTACTTTTCTTATTCCATATTCCAAGTGTTGAATTCCCTCTCTTCCTTTTCCCTTGTGTGTTTGTGTGTGTATCTTCAACCGGCCAAAACAAAGAAAGTGTGGAACACTTCTGAATTCTAGATTGTGGAACAATCTAGGGTGCAACCTTTCCGTTAAGTGAGTGGAACTCAGGAGAAAGGCATGGGAATCATCCTAATTTGTGAGTGAAGCCAGAAGTGGGAGACCCAAGGCTGGCCTGAAAACCAAGAAATGGTTTCTTGGGTTGTTTGGTGTGTTGAGTGTGTGTTTAAGGGTCAATCAGTCTGCCTCTAATTGAGAGGGCTGATTGTATGCGAGATTGAGAGTCCGGAGGACTCTATCTTGGTTCAGTTTTGGACAAGCAATGTGTTTGATCCCTTAATAGGCCAAGGCAAGGTTATATCTTAAGTGAGCCCCCTTTTAGTTTTAGCCTCAGACATAGCCTATTTGATCATCCACCAAGGATTCTACTTTTCTTCTCTTCTCTATTCAATATTCTTCTTCATTCATGTTTTAGTTTGATATTTTTGTGGATGCTTTTAAATTATTTAGCTTTCAAGGAAGCTCTGACAATGGCTAGAGCAGTCGCTTGGCGCATAGAGCCTAGGCTATGGGCACCCTCAATGCGTCATTAATTCTTATGTCTTTTAATACTGAGATGTCTCGCAAGAGGAATGCATGATAACCACATCCAGATCATTCTAGGTAGAGTACTTTTCAGTTCCTTGATGTCTTTTGTTCCAACATTCCAACACTTCCTTCCATTTAACTCAAAGTGTAGCAATTAAACTGAAACTTCAATTTTTAATTGCAAATTCTGTTTCGTCTGTATACTTGAATTTGCATTTTTATTGCCATGTCTTAGGAATTGGGATTGAGGTTTTGAACTTGTTGTTTGCAAAAAATAAGATTTGTTTGGCAAATGGTAG
>NC_080050.1:17706351-17753851 GCF_026212465.1 Amaranthus tricolor | reverse complement strand
TATTTTTTCGTTGCGAAAAATACAAGTTGTTGCGAAATCCGTTGTTGTTGCTAAATAATCGTTGCCATAAAAAAATTAAACTTCCCCAACCCTTAAAATAATTTCCCGGCATAACCCAATTTTTTGCAACAAACAATTTAGTTGTTAAAATTAAATAAATAATTCGTAACTGTATATATTGTTGCAAAAAATGTTTAAATATACAGATACAATAAAGTCGTTGCGAAAACCCTTATACTAATAATTTTTGTTTTCCTTTCCCTCTCAAATCAAAACCCCACCCCTCACAATCCGTCCTCATTTCCCTCGCAATTCAGAAACCCACGAATACATTCCCCTCACAAACCCGATTACCTCACAAACCCTATTCCCGCACACCATACCGCAGCGATTGCCGCCTGCACACCGGAGCATCTGCCGCCTGCACGCCGGAGTTTCAGCCTTCTTCTACACACTGGTGCTGCCGCTACGCTGCAGCGTTGAACCGTTCAGCCACCTCTCAAAGAATCCACGACATGTAGTTTGTTTTTTTGCCTATTTTTTCTTTGAATTTCTTGTTCTTGTTTCTTGTTGATTCCCTCAATTTATGGGTTGTTCTTTGAATTTCTTGGGCTTTGTTGTAATTATCAGATTAATGTATGTGTATTTCATCAGTTTGAAATGTTGGGTTGTACGTATTTTCACAGTCTTGGCAGTGAAGGAACAATTCGCTTTTTTCTGAGTCTTTATTCTAATTATCAGATTTATGTATGTGTATTTCATGATTTTGAAATGTTGGGTTGTATTTCATGACATAGATTAACCTTTTTCTTTGCCACTGAGGATTTACAATTAGATCTTGAGGGCTTAATTACTTGCGTTTTTTGGGGGTTTATGTTTGTGTGTTTTTTTTTGGGAAATTACTTGCATTTTTTTTTTACTATTATTTTCTGAGTGCAATTCATGTGGAATTAGCTAGCAGTGGCTTTAGGGGGATTAAACGCCGTTTCTTGAACAAGGTGAGATTGCGTTTGATTTATATGGATAATTTATGAAAATGTGAGATTCTTCCAAAGTAATGCTAAGAAAAATTGATGGAGTTACTTCAAATGAAGTTCTAGATGATAAGATTAAAGAAAAAGTAAGTTTTTGGCCTAAGAATTCACGGTGTAAGGTTTTGATGTCATGGTGGAATTATAGTTTTCTTTTCAAATTGAAGCTAAAGAACTCATTTTTTGCGATTGTGATGATACATACTTGATGAGGGAAAAGATTTTTAGTTTATTTGTTTTAGATTATAATGAAGCCTAGTAAAATGGTTCATGTGAACTTCTTAAATTGTTCTTGTTTATTCAAGTTGATTTGTCAAAGTTGATTTGTCATGTATTGAAAATATTTTCTAAGTTGATTTTTCATGCATACATTGGAACAAATGGTAATCTTTGTTCTTGTTTTTATTGTTAAATTATTCTTCAAACAACTTAGAGTTAAAATTCTCTTTCACATAGTGGTTAAATTGTTATTCAAGTTGTTAAAATTGTTCTTGTGTTTCTTTCAAAAATTTAAATTGTTCTTGTTCTTTTTGAATCGTTAAATTGTTCTTCAAACAACTCGAAATTAAATTGTTCTACAAGTTGTTAAATTGTTCTTGTTCTTGTATTAATTGTTAACAATATTATAAGGAGTTCATGTTGATATTATTGAATGTTATATAATCTAATTACTATAAAGTTTAGATATAGGAAATGATTTTGAATAAGGCATGGGTCAAAGTAAAAGATCGTTCATCTATTGATTATGTAAATGGTGTTGATGAGTTTCTAAATTTTGCTCTTTCCAAAGTAAGAGAAGATGATCGAGATAGTACTACTATTAGGTGCCCTTGTAATAGTTGTTGCAATATATTTCTTAAAACAAAATGTGATGTAAGATTCGACTTGCTTAAGGGAGAAATGTATGAGAAGTACACTTTTTGGGAACTTCACGGGGAAGAATTAGTTGAATCAAGTTATGGGGATGATGTTGATGAGTCGAATGACATTGATAGTGGTTTCACAATGTTGCAAGATGCATGTGGAGTTGGTGCTATGAATGTTGGGAGTGCTGAAGAGGCTTTAAATAATATTGAGGAGTATGAGAAACCTAATGCAAATGCAAAAAAGTTTTTCAAACTTTTAGAGGGGTACCAAGAACCATTAACAATGCATGGCACAACAATGTCTAAGTTGTCATATATTGTTAAATTATTACATTTAAAGGTTTTGAATAATTGGTCTGATAAGTCTTTTGATAGTTTACTCCAATTAGAACTTCAAGGCTATGGCGCTTACCTTCCAACTTCTTATTACGAGGCTAAGAAACTCATTAAAGACTTGGGCCTTGATTATTATAAGATTGATGCTTGTGAAAATGATTGTATTCTTTTTTGAAAAGAGCTTGAAAAATTGATTGAGTGTCTCACTTGTGGTTTATCAAGGTGGAAACAAGAAAAGGAAGGCTCTTCTAAGGGGCTAAAGGTTTCTAGAAAAGTGCTAAGATATTTTCCATTGAAGCCTAGGCTACAAAGGTTGTACATGTGTAGAAATACATCCAAAGACATGCGTTGGCACAAAGAAAGGGATGCTACTAAAGTGAATGATTGTGATAGGATTATAGATGATGATGCCCTTTCTAGGGAAGAGGAGGATGATACCTTTTTGGAGGATGACAATGCGAGTGGGTTGGATGATACAATGAGACATCCATTTGACTCCTTTGCATGGAAAACATTTGATGAAGAGTATAGTGAATTTGCTAAAGATGTGCGAAATGTTAGACTTGGACTAGCTTGTGATGGCTTTCAGCCTTTCAATAATTCACAACATAGCATATGGCCAGTGGTTCTTATCCCTTATAATTTTTCTCCTTGGTTATGCATGAAACCTTATTCAGTTATTCTATCTTTACTAGTACCAGGTCATCTTGCGGAGTTAAAGGAGCTTTGGGAGGTTGGTGTTGAAACCTATGATGCTTACTCTAAAAAAAATTTCATCTTGCGTGCATCACTACTGTGGACTATCAATGACTTTCCTGCGTATGCAGATTTGTCTGGATGGTCTACCAAAGGTTATTACGCTTGTCCATGTTGTCATAAGGAAACTAAACGGACTTCATTGATGCATATGGGTGGTTATTTAGGGCATCGACGTTGGCTTCCAATGAATCATAAGTGGAGAAATGATGCCAATTCTTTTGACTGTAAAATTGAAAAAGGTGTTGCACCGGTTCCATTGAGTGGGGATGATGTATTACAACATTATAGCCGATACTCACAAGCAAAATATGGGAAGATTGTAGGGAACAAAAGAAAAAGGGATGCTTCTAATAGCTTGTTTGGGTGGAAAAAGAAAAGCATTTTCTTTACCTTGCCTTATTGGAGGAAATTAAAAATTCGTCATAACTTGGATGTTATGCATATTGAGAAAAATGTCTCTGATAATATCTTGGGTACTTTAATGAGCATACAAGGAAAAAACCAAGATACTTTGAAGATGAAAATCAGAGATAAGTTGCATCCTAAAGTGGTTGATGGTAAGGTGCGTGTTCCTATTGCTATATATACATGGAGGTCAGAGGCCAAGGTTGCCATATGTCGTATGTTTACAAAAATGAAATCTCCCAATTGATATCTATCAAACATTTCTCGTTGTGTTAAAGATAATGGAAAAAAGATATCATGTTTGAAGAGCCATGAACATCATGTTTTTATGGAGCAGTTGCTTCCCCTTGCACTTCGTGGGTTTTTACCTACAGAGGTTTATGACCCTTTGGTTGAACTAAGTTTTTTTTTTCGAGACCTTTGCTCTAAAAACATAAGTGTTGGTCAATTGGAAGAACTTGAAAAAAAAATTCCTTACACCTTATGCAAGTTGGAAATGATATTTCCACCGGCTTTTTTTGATGTTATGGTGCATTTAGTTGTACATCTGGCAACTGAGGCAAAAATTGCTGGACCAGTTCGATATCGGTGGATGTATCCTATTAAGAGGTATACTTTTTCTTTAAGAAATATACTCATGCATGTTTGTCAATTATTCAAATACTAACATAACTTGTCTTATTCTATTAGGTATCTCCGAACATTAAAATCATATATTCGAAATCGAGCACATCCAAAAGGTTGCATTGCTGAAGGTTATTTGGCAGATGAGTGCTTAACATTCTGCTCTAGGTACATGAGTGACATTGACACTAAATTCAATCGCAAAGTAAGAAATGAAGATGAAGATATAGAAGAGGATAGCTTAAAATCAAACCTTGAGGTTTTTAGACCACTTGGACATACCATTGGGGGAGTACACCAAAACATTTAGGTCATCTAGAGTGTGATCAATCCATTTTATATTCTTCAAAACTACGATCCACTTCTTAAGTTTGTCCAGTAAGCCATTTTTATTCCTTATGTTTAATTAGTTTGAATTGTATAGTATATTTTAGGCTATAGAAGCCACATTTATTTGTTTTTATATGGTGTCATAGAAAACATAAGTTGGAATTGGAGAAGGAATGTCCAAGAAATGTAGAACGGAGGCACAAAGAATAATTTACCAAATGGATACAGAATCAAGTAAGAAAGCTTTTAAGTAATACATTGTAAATGGTTTCCTTCTTAAGTTTGTGCAGTAAGCCATTTTGCTAATAAAGTATGTTAACATTTGTTCATTTAGGTACAAAAAATGTATAAACTTGGATGATGTGATAAAGACTTGTACAATTTGGTTTGTGGTCCTTCTAGAGTTGTAGGGCGTTACACAGCATATATCGTAAATGGTTTCCGTTTCCACACCAGTGATAGGTCAGAAAATAGGGAAACACAAAATTCAGGTGTCATGGTGCGTGGTGATGATGCTTCAGATAAGGAATACTATGGCGTTTTGAGAGACATATATCAAATGCGTTATCCTGGAGAAAATCATGTATTTGTGTTCAAATGCAGTTGGTTTGATGTAGAAAACCTTGGTAGAGGGTATAAGGTAGATGAGCATGGTTTGGTTAGTGTGAATAAGAATAGACTTTTAAAGTTGGATGATGTGTTTGTGCTAGAATTTCATGTGGAGCAAGTAGTTTACATACAAGATGAGATCAATGAGAATTTGGAATTTGTTATAAAAGCTCAACCAAGGGATTTGTATAATATGAGTGCTAGTGATCTAGATAAGGAGGGTATAGATGTAGATGCCTTTCAACAAGTAGAGGTGGAAGCTAATATTGAAGCTGAATCTACTAATTGCGTACATACTGACAATTTCAGAGTTAGTTCGTCGTTGGCTACAAATATGTTTATGGATTATAAAGGAGAACATGAAGTGCAAATGGTTACACAAATATTGGAAGATGACAATTTCATTAATGATGGTGAAATTGAAATCTTTGAGGAATCGAGTGAAGTTGAAGAAGAAATTTGATTTTGATTCTTCTCCTTGATTATGTTATGTTGTACAATATTTACATTCACTATTATCTTTCTTGTTATCTATATGAACAATTCGGCTACTATTGTTTATTTTTCCCGCTCTATCTTGAAATATATTGTTTATTGTTGAAGCTACCTTTCGTTTGATAATTTTGCAAAAATATCTAAATAGATAAAAGATGGTTGGGAGAGGAGGGGGAAAAAAAACATGCAGTCGAAGTATTGCCCCCAGAAAACTTATGAGTCGTGTTCCAGCTAGTCGGACGCAATTGTTTAGCAAGCAAAATGTAGCTGATCAATTCAATAATAGCTCTAACCCACACATCACAGATGAGATTGCTCATGCAGTTAGCAAAAGTAAGTTTTTTTTTTCTATTTCAATTCAAAAAATTTAAATATTATTATGTTGAATTCACTTTGATTTTCATTGTCTTTACCCTTGTAGATTTGGAGAGGCAACGAACAACTTATGAAGCGCATATAAACAAAGCAGCACCAACTGAATTGCCAGCAACTAAATCGCCAACAACTGATGCACCGACCTTGAATGACCATCACTTGATTCATGGAGACGATCTTCAAGGTTATGAAGAAACTGCGACACCAATCTTGAATGACCAAGCATCAGAAGGCGTCATTACCTTAATGGATGAAAGTACATTATTGAAAACTCGACTTTCACGTTTCTAGTTTGTAATTATTTATATATTATTTATTATTGATTAATGACCATTATTGTAGGCATACTTGGTAAGGGAAAGAAAAGAAGCAACTTTGTTAGTAGAATTGAAGTGGGCTTGCAAGTGAATAAAGCTTTAGATCCACAACCAAGGCAAATTATCACTCGAAAGGAGGTGGAGCAAGTTAATGGTGATGCGATAGATAGAAATACAAGTAGTTAACAGAGATGGAGCAACTTTTTTAAATATTATTGATTATTGATTATTCATTATTGTAGGCATACTTGATAACTTTTAACATTTGTATTATCTTAGCAACTAGTAAGATCAAAGGAAGAGGTAAGAGAGGAATGTATAAGAGTTACGTGGTTGACATTAAAATTAAAGGGAGAGGATCGAAATTGATGATCACAATACCTGATGAAATTGACCGAGCAATTGGAGAAAATGCTCGTCACTTGGTTAATGAGTGTGGGCGTGTTGTGAGGACAAAAGCTCCCTTGAATGTGAAAAGTTGGAAAGAAGCATTTGAGGCAGCTGGAGAAAGTATGTTGAAGGAAATACAGGTTATGTTAGTTACTAATTTCTTTATTAATATCAGTTATTTAGCACTATAGTTTTCTGGTTTTGGTTGTACCTATCATCTTACCTTCTTTGTGCAGGAGAAGTTTGAAATTGATAAGTCTAGTGACTACTTCCGAATGTATGCATTTGTCTTGGAGACCATGCAACGCTTATATAGATTGTACAAGTGTAGGTTGCACAATTACTACAAAAGTGCGAAATGCAGAATAACTAACGAGGAGCTCAAAAAGAATCCTCCTCTTGACTTACCCCAACCTCAATGGGAATATCTGATCAAGTATTACGGATCTGACAAATTTAAGGTATTTCTTTAATTAAACTATGTACTATTTATGAACTATTTATGTAAGTAAACAACTCAACATTGAGCCGATGTATATGAACTATGTACTATCTTCTCGTCAATGATGCCATTTAGGAATTACCAATAATAGCAAGAACTTGATTGGCATCAACTTTTGTAATCATCATGCAGGTCATAAGTGAGAGGAACTCTAAAAATCGAAATTCTGACAAGAGAACTAAGCATACGACTGAAAATTTATCATTTTTTAAATCAGAAGATGTATTGGTAAGACAAACCTATTTTATTATGTTTATTGAATGTAGTCTGAAATAATATCAATAACGTTGTATAATTTGAATAGACAAAAGAGAATGCTAATGTGAAGCTAACTGCTGATAAAGTTTGGCTTATCCAACACACTCGTAAGAATGATCAAGGAAAACTAGAATGGCTCGATACGCGGTCAAAAGAAATCCATGTATGTACAACAACCCATTATAACTATATTTTTGTTACCCTTGTATGATTTTTTTTATTATAATATGCAATTATATATATCTTGTTTATGTAATAGGTGAAGTTGAAAGATGTTGTTGCATCAGCTGGGGATTCAATGACACAAGATGAAATTTTGCTTAGAGTTCTAAGCCAAAAGTTAGGGCATGTACGTGGAAAAGGGACAGGGATACGTGCATATTCTAAAGACAAAGCACAAATAGAACAACGTAAGATTGTGGAGCAACAACAAGAGAAAATTCAAGAGCAACAACAATAAATTAAAGATTTGATGGAAAGTCAGTTGCTACAACAACGACAATTTGAAGAATATAAGGCACAACAACAAGAAGCAATTGAATCGATGAAACAAAGCATCTTACAACAGCTACAGAATAAAGAAGTTCAATAATTGTCATGAATGCTTATTAGGTAAATGATGCTTTCTTTTGCATTTTTTTAACATATACTTAGGCTTACAACATGCTAAAAAGACATGTTTTTAATATATACTTGGCCTTTATTTTGCGTCTAATTAGGAGTATAGACGGCTTGTGTTGTGGTTTTAGTTACAATGGCATTAGCTGGTTGGCATTTTAGTCCAATTAGGAGTATTGGTGGCTTGTGTTGTGGTTTTAGTTACAATGGCATTAGCTGGTTGGCATTTTAGTCCAATTAGAAGTATTGCTGCTTATGTTGGATTTTATTGTCATGGGTTCTGGTCTTTGGCATATGCTTCGTGCTATGTTTGAGTTGGAATTGTGATGGTTTGATTGTGGATTTGATGCTAAATTCTAAATGCTTTCCCTATACACGTAATGCTTTTGTTAGTGAATATCATTCTAAATGCTTTGCTTATTATGTCTCAACAAAAAGTGTAGGGATGGTTTGATTGTGAATACTCAATATTGGGGCTCATTTGATTCTTAATTACTAACAAAATTATTTGGTGTAGGTAAACATATCTTCGTTGGAAATTTTTTGTACTCAATGACAAAGTTTGTGATAGCTACAAGCATTTTGGATGTGCGATGTTTTGGGTTATGAAGTAGCTATATGTGCACTTGTAAATTTTTGGACTTTTCAAAGTGCCTATCACTTGTAAATTTTTGCATGAAAACTTGTGTATGGTAGGAGAATTATTTTGGAAAATTGGTTATCCGTTACATGTATATGAATTACGTATATTTTTGACACACGATAATATTCGGGACGTGTGATATTTTGGGATACGAATTAATATATAATGATAATCGGTGATATTAGTTTAGTTGGTTATAAATTATTTATTATTTTAAATGTCTAGTTTATATATAGATTGTAGGTTGTTTCAAAAGATAACAAAGTCGTTGCGAAAAATGTGTATATTTTTTGCAACGGTAATAGTTGTTGCTAAAAACATTAATAAAATATTTTACTTAATTGTTTTCCCTACAGTAAAGTCGTTGCAAAAGATTGACTATCATGTATTGCAACAACTTGAATTGTTGTGAAAAACAAAAATTTAACAACGAAAACAATTGTAGGTAAAAATGCAGAAAATTTGGCAACGAGCTTTTTTGTTGCTAAAAACGTTGGAAGGAATTGCAACGATACTTCTTTTGCAACAATAGATCTCGTTGCAAAAAACAGATACCTTTTGCAACCACCATAGTCGTTGCTAAAAGCTTTAGCTACGGATGTACCCGCAACAATGGAGTTCGTTGCAAAAATCATTTTTAGCAACGAAATCAGGTTTTTAGCAACGACTTTTTCTGTTGCTAAAAATAACTTTTCTTGTAGTGTATACTTCGACACGTGGATGTTTCTACTTGCACATATATTAGACATTACCCTTGCCCTATTAATACAAATTGTAACTAAGTTTCAACGGAAATAGGCCTCTAGGCTTCAGCTCAAACTTGGTTGCATGATCAACTTTACTAGGTATAGTAGGCAAAATACAATCATCAGTCAAAGTTTGGTGTCCTTGCTTGATTGCTTGCTCATCTTTGTTGTCTTGCTCTTCTGAATCATAATGAATTGGTTCACATCCTACCCCCCTTCCTCATCCGTTCCCTCATGCTACTTCCCAATACACCCCCAACCACACGCTTACCCTCTTATGCCCTTGTCGTTGCCGTCGTCACCCCTACTACCTTTAGGACTTAAAGTAATTGATTGAAATCTATGAAACAATTTTCTTTTCAATCGAATTTAATTTGTTAACCTTAATTACGGGGAATACGAAGGTGGAACGAAGTAGGAGGAATTTTTGTGTTTGTTGGTTGCACAACAGGGAAGATCTTGGTGATAGGGAAATAGGTTGGAGGCAACAAAAGAAATGGAAGGGTTGGTGGAAGTGAGGATGGGTAACGAAGGCGAAGGCGGTGTTTGTGGCTGGTAAGGAGGCTAAATGGTTAGAAGTGAGATTGGTGGAGTGCTAGGTTGCACTAAAATGGATACGGACATGGACACGACACGGGTACGGGAAAACGCCAACTTAAAAATGGCGGACACGGGGACACGAAAATGGTAATATAATAAATATATCAAATTAAAGATAATTTTACAATCTTTCATTTGATATATGTAAATAAACACTTTAAAAACATAAAAAACTCACATAAAATGCAAATAAGTACCAAATAAACAACATGAGTATTTAAAAATAGTCATACAAACCAAATCAAAGAAAACCAAATAAATAGGTTCAGGGGCATGTCCGTGCTTCACAGCTCCTAGTAACAATTTGTGAAAGCAAAAACCAAACCCTTTCATTTCACACCCATTCCATTTCAGTATTTCACTTCACTCCCTCGTTTCTCACTAACTCATTTCCTCCTCCCACCAAAAAATGCAACTCCCACACCCAAAAAACCTAACCAAAAACACCCACAAAAAATCCAAACACAAACACCCAAATTTTGATCAAATTCCCAAATCAACCCCCAAATCTTCTCCTTCAATCTCCTTCAAATCCAACAATGAAGTAAAACCCCTCAAATTCGGTGGCCAATTCCTCATCAAATCCTTTAGGCGACATCAATAAACGGATGATTCGAGGTATGGACGGTTGGGATTTTGCAAGGTTTAAGTTTAGAAAATGGTGTATTACTTTTTTTGTGTTTGCTGTTAGGAAATGTAGTGAAAAAGGATTCCTGTGTGGTGAAGACTTGTGTGTTATCATGCACTCGGTTGTTGCTCTTAATGATTTTCTTGATCATACGGCTATGCTTGCTTTGCCTCATCAAAGGTCCATCAATTTTTCTTTATTTAATACTACTACTCATCATCATGTTGGCTGTGAAAGCCCCTGTTTTTGATTTTTTTTTTTAAAAAAAAAGAAAACACGTGTCCTTGCCATGTCCCTTCCGTGTCCTTGCCGTGTCCACGTGTCCGGAAAAATATTAAAATATTGGACACTTTATTTGGCGTGTCGGACACGGATTTTCGCGTGTCCATGTCCGACACGCAGGTTCAGGAACGTGTCCGTGCTTCAGAGGTGGGGTGGAAGTAAGTAGATTTTTTTTATATATATATTTTGTTATTTATGATAATATTTTTGTTTTTTTAATTTATTTTATATTTTTTTACGTTAACCTACGCAAATAAATTACCTTTCAAGCAATAATATTCTTGGGTAAGGTTCTAATAGTTGAGATTATTCATGATTAATCAAAAATTAAAATTGTTGTAGCAAATAAGTGAAAGATTGAATCATTCATGATGATTTTTCATTTTAAATTTTGATTTTATATCATATATATTAAACCAATTTTTAATTATGCAATTTTAACCCAAACTTGCTCTTTTTTAATAGAATGAAATAATGAATTACATGAATCAGATCTTTATAATGATTTAAAATAGAAAAAATTGATATTAATAATCCAACCTTAAACACATCCGTTGTGAATAATTTCAACTTTTGATTATTTTTTAATAAACAAACCTTTACCCTTAGTTTGCTATCATCTTACAAATAGGGTATGCTGATAACAAACTACGGGCATATGTTGAATTATTGTAAAATAAAAAGGTTATGTTGATAGGAAACTAAGGTTGGATAATTAAAAAAATTAATTCAAAGGTTGAATTATTCACAGTGAATGGATGAAAGGTTAGATTATTAATATCGATTGTTCCTTTAAATATACAAGAGGCTAACTAATACCATTGTAAAATTTCATAGATGTATAAATATGGAATAGAACGATAATTGTTAAACATCTATAACCAAAAGAAAACATATATTATAATCAAAATATATATTGTAATCGAAAAGGTTCGTTAAGAATTAATAACTTTTTATGCATGACTTACACAACAATGTTGGGATCAAGCAGTAGAATGTACTATTGTCTCAGAGATTAGTATCCAATAAGATACCTCTAATTAATCTACTTAGATCTAGATTGATGGTATGCTAGCACCGAGAAAACAATAAAAGAGAAAAAGAAAAAAATTAAGCTAATTTTTCTTTCTATTTTTCCCTAAGTCAATTATTTATTACTGACTACCAGGCCAATCTATAACAAAAGATTAAAACTCTATTTGAAAAACACTTTTTTTTCAAATAAACCATAATATTAAACTATTGAGGGTAATAGAATATTAAACTTTAATTATATATTATCAACCTGGTCTAAATTAATCTTTAATAATTTGTACGTCATTTTGAGATTATCCATTTAACTTTATTTAGTATAATCTTATTAACCAAAAACATATGTTGTTTTTTAGCTAATAGTGTCCGCATATAAATGTGCAAATTACATATTTATATTAATTCTTTAAGTATTTAATATGTATTGTAAGATTAATAGTCGTAAGGAGCTCCTTAGCAAATACCAAAGGTACTGCCAAGGATAATTAATCTTCTAACACAAATAGATATGATTGAAATAGCCCAAACCAACATAAACAATATAATAATATTATCTACAAAGTATAGCGGAAGACTTATAGATTTATGGGCTGAATTCGACTTGTGGCTCAATAACCACAGCAAAACAATATTGGAGTATTTAAAACTTTTTACATAATTAAGTGAACATTATTTACAAAACATCATAAAATTATTACAATTTAATTTACAAATATCTAATTTACATTTGTATTTCAAAAAGAAGTCCTCGCCTCGCACATAACACACTATACAAGTAGGCATCGTCTCCATATCAAAGCTAACCTGAAAATGGATCTATTCCCATAAAGGATAGGCTCCATCAAAGACTGTCAACAATTGAATTGTTGAGTAATCCGACAAACTATCACATTTATATAGAAGTCATTAACAAATCTCCAATCAAATTCTTTGCTCAATTGGTAACTACCTAAAAACATTATTTTATCCAAATCCAAACTCTTTTAAAAACACCTTTGGTATCGACATAAATACGACTATGAACCTTAAGTTCATAACGAATCAAAATACGACTATAACTTTACAAGTTAGTAGCGAAATCAAAATACGACTATTACTTTATAAGTCAATAGCGAAACAATACGGCAAATGAAAGATATGCTTTCATTGCGAAACGGGTGATCTAAATCCTATTACGACTATTACAGTTATTACAGTTTAAAATGTGAGAATATATGGACCGTCAGGAAGTAGGTTTGATCTAAATCCTGAGAACACGGGTGATCGTCATCATCAAAAATACGGTTCTTGCAAGAACGAAACGGGATCGGGGGCTCGAGACCGATCCGAATAACCATTACCTATTATCAAGTTGTAGGATATCACAATAATTTGGATATAAATATCCATTGACAATTCCCAAAAACGAACATTTTTTAATATCGAACATTTCAATATAAAACAAATCAATAAATCACTTGATTTTCTTTGAAATCAACAACCATGACTCATTTTCATTGTACAATATATTTAAAAACTCATATTTATAAAGCTATGAACATGCAAAACATAATTGTGGTCAAGGACTAGAAGCAAGGTCAAACAAAGTCAAAATCCAAAATTTCGAACATCAAAACTTATACAATTTTATTCAAATAACAAGAGCAGTAATACGACACCTTTTATAAAAGGTAACTTGAACTTTAAGATACTTAAATTAAATTTAAAAGAAAGTAGTTTGCTTGTAGGTTACCTATATGAAAAAATTCTTCAACCAAAAATCAGATTAAAAAACCAAAAAACTTCATTGATGCATTTGAACAAACACGTTGTGTAAATCAACTTAAAACGCCAAAAAATAACAATCCAAGCTCCCTTTTAGCATCACCGTCAATAATACTCAACAAACTCATACTATCCATAATTACCCAATAAAGAAGCATAAAATAATCTTAAATACTTGATTAAAAAAATACCCAATTGAAATCCCAATTTAAACAATTAATCTCATAATTGACTATTTTCAATTTTCATGACACTCTGTTAATATTTTGGACATAACTCTCTCATACAAACTCATTTTGGGGCGATTCAAGTGCCCATGTGACCACAACTCAGAGCTCTACAAATCTTATGCAGACACCCGGATCCAAAAATGGCTAGAAGAGGCTCGAAATCAGCCAAGAACAGAGAAGACAGAATCTGAATTTTATTTTCAAGAACTATAAATGAACTTTGCTTTTAAACTTTGAAGATGAATCAAAACCCCAAATTGTATAGTCACTAATCAAATACTACCACATGAATTAGAACTCAAAGATAATCCAATTGAATCCAACTTCAATACTAGAACTGATTGCCCAATTTATGTAAAATAAAGTTAATATTCAAGTATGCTTGATTTCTGTTACCCAACAAAAACTTAATACCAACTACAACTTGATTTCGAGAAAACGAACTCAAAATCCCCAAACCCTAGTAATGGAACTAGAAAATGATGGATGAAAGAGAACTTAGTTTAATAGAAAGAGAACTTGATTTTCATTTAGTTTAATTCAATAATAGAAAGAGAACTTACAGTTTATAATTTTTAGTTTACTAGTATCATTTAAGAACAAGAGCTTCAATGATGTTTGTGAAGGAACAAATGAAGAAGAAGAAGATGGCTAGGAGTTGTTTCAAAAAGTTTGTATTTGCTTTCTTTAGAATACTGACTTCCTTCTTATAAAGCACGACTTTGTAGGAGTTGGATGACACCTACACTAATATGTGTCATTAACTAGTAATTCAAGAAACACTTCTCCCTATATTTACGCTTTAGACCCGTAATAGTATAATTTATCCCATATTATAAAATATGTTGGACTAGAATAGATATCGTAGGTAAGTAAAATAGTCTCATTATTTTACCTTATTCAAATGTCACTTTAAATAAAATAAAGAAAACTTTAATTACGAATCAAAATACGTAATAAAACAAATTATCATCTCTAAAATAACATTATATCAAATTTTCATTGTATAACTTACTTTTTGTCTCAAAATAATCACGATTAATACCCAAATGTATTAAAATATTTTACTAAATCCTAATAAAATATTACGCTTAAGAAATACTAATTCTAAATACACTTAACTAATTATAATTAATTAAGCGGCTAATTTTTGAGCTATTTTAATGATCCCGGCCATTGTGACCAAACAGAGCAACTTAGCAAGAAATCTGCTGCATAATCACTAGGATGAAGGTATTATGGAACCATTTACAACATTTGAGCTGTAATCCGAAGCTATCATCAGATAAACCATTTAAGCAAGTCAAAGCACTAATATGGAAGATTTGTATATACAGTTTTAAGTAACAGTATATCTTATGATTTAATACAGCCCTATTACGTATTAATTCTCAAATACAACCTCCCTACATGGTACATAACACACTCTATTTGCAAGACTGGTCTGTTTATGAAATCTTTAAGAAGGAATAACAACCTTCAGTTGTTCGGGTTCTTGACGATGCCCAATCCTGCTTTTCTACACATTCTCTTTTCGACCTACAATTAGCATTTCAAGATCATCTCAACAAGATCATTCTAAAAGCCAAAATGACTGAGGCACTTATTCGAGACCCATTCATAATCGAAGCAAAAAACAGCCTCACTTCTCGGATTTCAAGCCCGTTAGATAAACCTGTGACTGAACAATTGTCTGTCCAATCTTAAAACCAGGAACCACCGTAAATTCGACTTTCGGCCTTGATTTGCAAGGATATGTGCATCTCTTAGTGATATCCTCCATGTACACCATTGAAAATTCAGCATTTCTTTCCACTTGAAAGATATCCACCGGAGGATTAAAGGAAAACGCAAGCTTATGCAATGCCCAAATCGAGCTTGCCATCTTCACAAACAACTCATAGAAAACACCCAATGATTGCCATGAACTAACCATAACTTCATCCTTGTCCAAGTTCTTAAAAATTGTAGATTCCATTGTGGGATGTATAAGTCCTTGGAATTTCCTCTCACAAAACTTTGAAAACTCACAATTTGAATAGTTCCTCAATATCTCAATCGGATCACTGGATATGTGTTCCTTTAACTTCATTAAAGCAGCCTTCTGCTCACCATTTGAGGAAGAAATATGACCATTTACAGCACCGTCACTATCAACTAACCCAAAATCCTGTAAATCAAACCCTTGAAACATTTGCAGACAAACATAGGACAGCAACGCGTACCGATTGTGTCCTTTCTTAACATAATCAACACCATTGTACACAGAATTCGCTACCAAATCCAAATCCCAGTGCGCCTTCTTCATCAAACCAATCAAAATCTTAGTAAACTTATGGGAAAAACTAAAAGCCTCACTTAACATCTTGTCATACACTCCAATTGTCAACAAAACCTCACTACTCTTTTCGATTGGAGAACAAGATGACAATTTCTTTGCCAATCTCGAATTCACATTCCTTATTTCATCCAATTTTTGCCTTAAACTGGAGAGCTCCTCATCTTTAACATCGATTTCAGACTGTAAACGGTTAAATACTGTCTTCAAAGCCCTAAGTTTATGCTGATTTTCATTAACTTGAAATTCTAAACAAGACCCAGTAGAGAACTCAATGTTAAAGTTGGGATTTTGATAGTAATTCTTATACAACTGTTTAAAATCAGAAAGGGTTTGAAGGTGAGAAACTAAAGATAAATCGGCATTCTTTAAAACTTCTTCATCGATTTTAGGCGCATGGGCAGTTTGCAATTGAAGATAAAAAGCTTCAAAAGATGAAACTGTGGCAAATAATGAAGTGATTAGGGTTTGATTGAATTGGGCATTTGAAGAAACTTTACCTCTATGTGTAACAGGAGCAAGTTCTTGAGGTGGGTCAGACTTAATACCAACTTTCTGATCAAAGATCGGTTCTTGAGGAGAATCATCAAGAAGATTGTATTTTTCAGAATCATCTGAGAAAAATTCAAGAGCTTTAGACTTGAAAGAAAAGGCAAATTTCTGAAACAACTCGGAAATTTGAGGGGTTTTTAGTGATCCATCCATTTCGGGCATAAATGATAAGAGTAAAAATACGGAGTAAAGGAGATTGAAAGTTATTAGATTCAATCAAGTAATTTCTGGAAAGTTGTTCAACATTAAGTTATTTTATATGGTTCCCACTTCCCACACCTTTTGCTTTGCGTTCGACCGAGATGAATAGAGAAGAAAGGTTTATAAATTATGATGACATCGAGAAGAGAGAAGAGGGAAGTGAGAGACAATGAAATTTATTTACCGTTGTGGATTTGGTGTCGGGGAAGTAAGGAATGGAGTAGAGGTGAGGGGACTGCGCTCTGCGCATGTGCTATAAGTGGACTTTTTCTTCGTTGATAAAATATTTTAGTAAATGAACTTTAAAATACATTATGGCCTGTTTGGGAACCCAATTATCATCACAAATTCTTGATTTGAGACAATTATTATAAGACGACCTCATACAAGAAGGACTGATTATTCATTAGTATATATGGATTTAGACAAAATTACTTATTTTGATACTTTAGAATTTTAAAATATGGATTTCCCAAATCTTAAAAACTTGAATAATAAGATAGAGATTTAGATTTCAAAATAAAGGCTAAATGGCTATTATTTTGAAATACAAAACACAAAAAATATTTCATTTTTTTGAAATATCCCACTAATACTTATCCCCATCTTCTAAAGCCTAGTTTTCGCAAGTTTATGATGAAATTTCTTGTCTTCTTTCTACTATGTATGCAATTTAATCACCAAATTTTCGCACCAGATTTTAAAGCTTTCCTTTTCCATTCATGTTGTTTAATTTTTTTGTTTTTCACATCTTCCTATTCAAATGCTTTCGTTTTCTTTATCAATACATCTTTGCTCATATTTTGTTTGCTTTTCTGATTTTAGTATAAGATTTTAATGCTATTGTTTTCGATTCATGTTGTTTGCTTTTTTTGTTTGATTTTATTTGCTTTTTTGATTTTCGCATCTTCGGATCATCAGATTTTAATCCAAGATGTTGATTGTCACTGTCTTTCTTTGAGTCATACTATTTTCATGTATGAACTTGTTTAAGAAAGAAAAAGTTTTAATCAGAAGAATTCCAATTGATGAAAAGATGGTTTATTGGTTTGTTCTACATTGGAATCAAGGAGGTAAAATAAAAATATTTACTATTGGATTGATTTTGCTTCAAGTATGACTTTCTACTTCTTCGGTATACTTGTTTATTGTTGTTGTTATTGAATCTAATTGGGTATACGTTTTTTCAAATATCGAATGTTTACAATTTTTTACAATTTTGTATATATATATGTTTATAATAGTTGTTATTATTAATGTGATCTGTGTCAATTGATATAGTTAAGTTAAATTATCTATTTTGGTATATTTGTTCTGTAATATTGATCGGGACTTTAAGTTTTTCAATAGTAATACCGCAAGTGCACGGCATAGCTTAGTACGATTGCAAGTTTGGGTCGAATCCACAAAGAGTGGGGGTTAAGTTAATAGTTCCTCAGTCGATTAGTGTGTTCGAAAACGTATAATAAGATGTTTGGAGATAGAAATAATTAAAGCAAGCAATTAAAAAGGCTTAATGAAAATAAAGCATAAAAGTAAATAAGGATACAATGAACTAAAACAAGGATAAAATGATCAATAAGCTAAGAGACATATGTTAGGCTTTTTCACCAAAGTAGTGTTTACTGAACTTTAACCTAAGGTTATGGATGTTTTTTTATGGGGAAGAACGAATCATAAGTACTAATGTTCTCTCTCGAGCAATAAAAGCTTACTAAACATACTCAACTACCTATTCTCATGGAACAAAGTATATTTTAAGACATGAAGTAGACATTCAACATTTCCAATCAAAGCATCTGTCTATTCTTATGGAGATGTCTTAACTTTTAAACATAGATTATCGTTAAAAATCGACTCTCGCCCTCAATTTAACGACACTACATCATGATAGCAAAATCCATCTTAAACCATAAACAACACAACCAGGCCAAATTTAAAGAAAACAATTCAAGCTACATACATGGTGATAATGCCTAGCCTAAGCCAAAATAAACTACTCACTCATACTCATATTTAAATTATAGATTGCAAACAAGCTAAGAACCATAGATGGATAGATTAAACTAGAGTATCCTAATGAGTTGAGTGCAATATAAGTTGAAGAACTACAAGCATGAATATATATATACATATATATATATATACATATATATATATATATATATATATACATATATATATATATATATACATATATATATATATATATACATATATATATATATATATACATATATATATATATATATACATATATATATATATATATATATATATATATATATATATACATATATATATATATATATATATATACATATATATATATATATATATACATATATATATATATATATATATACATATATATATATATATACATATATATATATATATACATATATATATATATATATACATATATATATATATATACATATATATATATATATATACATATATATATATACATATATATATATATATATATATATATATATACATATATATATATATATATATATATATATATATATATATATAAAACTAAAGGAAAATAATCAAAGATAACCAAGTGACATGAATTTAAAACAATATAAGCAAGGATAGAAATTACTCTTTTAGGTTCAATCTAAGGATGAACAAGATGATTTGATGATTCAAAGTAATATCCTCCAAAAGCTTCAATAATAATATGTCAAAGGTAGAAGAATCCAAGTTGCAAAATATTACAATAAAGGATGAAGTTGTGCTAAATACTAATTCTTAAGTGAAAGGTAAGCAAAGCTATGAAGAATACATAGAAATTACTTAAAATAAAAGGTGAAATTTGAGATGCATAGCTGTATCTTCCTCTTCTCTATTTATAGGCTTCAAAAACAAGTGGGGGTGGTGGTTTAATGATTGCTCCACCACCCCTAAGTTGTAGGAGGAGGGGCGTGGTGCCACCCTAATGGATAGGTAGGGTGTCTGGCAGTCTTAGCAGCAGCAATTAGAAGCAAAAAATGTAATTGGACCTCGAATGATATTTAAAAAGATCGCAAAAGCTGTTGCCGCCCATTTTGCTCGACCCGAGTGGAGCCCCCTCGACCAATCGAGCCACCATCAGGTTTAACATCAGAAACTTCAAAAATTGGACAGAATGAGACAATTAGCTCCGCTCGACCCGAGCCATCTTGCTCGAACAGTGGAGCTGTTATCCTGTACTCTTGAATTGAATCCTAATAATGATCAGAAGCTACTGGAAGTTTGAATGCACTTCACTCGACCCGAGCCAACTTGCTCGACCGGTCGATCGACCTTCAAGAATATGATACTCGACTTCTGATCTCAAATACATGCTCCTGGATTGCTCGAGCTACATTGGCTCGAGCTCATTCTGGTCGAGTGGGTCTACTTTGGCTTATTTTGGCTTGTTCTTATAGCTTGGCTCATGATGTTTCACTTCTTTGAGCCCTCGGTGTTTAGGTGAGCAATGTATACAACAAAAGGGACTAGTTTGTGCTCGGTGTTGATGATTACATCCTGAAATGAAATAAAACACCAAAGCAACAAAACAAGCGTAAAATCCAATAATCCAATGCAATAACATATAGTTTCCTCACGCTAAACAAGCCACTTATAGGGGTAAAAATAAAGATAAAATGTAGCTAACAAACTCCCCCAAGCCAGACCCTTGCTTGTCCTCAAGCAAGCATTGCATTATCATAAAGAGAGAAGATCGGGAACCAACATAGATGCACATGAACGATCTAACAACAGCTATAGTCATGAACGCACAAGCCACAATTTCTCAAAAGATGTATGATAGATTAGCAAGCTATGATTATCAATTCTAAAAAGTTTGAAGTGTGTTCTTATTCTACAAATTATTCTCAAAACAAGTTATCAAGGAATGACCTTACCATACTGAGTCTAAGACTCGCAAATCAATCATAATGGGTATAAGTAGACCTCACTTTTGGGTATGTTAGCCAAGATGACAACCACACTCAAGTGTTTAAAGTTTCGCTCATTCCTTCATCCTATGGCTCAAAATGATGTGAGCCTCTAAATAGAGATGTGTCAACGTTTCGCACCTTGGTACTCGACAACTCAAAGGTTATGACTTCACTAGAAGTAGGTAGACTGACCTAAAGGGTAGAATTCTGTGCAAGACGATGAAATGTAACGAAAATTTTATGAATAGAGGCTAAATAAAAGTGGTGTAATGAATAGCATAACTAGCTTGTTTTGTCTATGGTTTATACAAGTTGACATAAATATTTGATATTTTTTTCTTTTCTTTTTCTTTTTTTTTTTGATTTATGAATATAGAACCAATATACATTACAGCTAACTCAAAGGTGAATATAAATATATAAAAATGTAGTGGAGAAGTGAAAACATAATCATTGACCGTCAGACTAGTATTAAAGTACGGTCAACTATGAGCAAAAGGAGGTTTATAATGATCAAGAATGTACAACTGCAAACTAAAATACAATCACCATAACTATATACATGAGGTGATTTAAATGAAACAAAATAAAGACTTACAATATTTAGATGTGCCAAACAGGAACCATAGTTTATAGAATCAAAACTAAGCCAAACTAGTATGCTATTAGGAAAGGAATATACGAGAAATGAGTGGGGTAGGAATAGATGAGGTTTTAATGTTGGATGAAAATGAGTAGAAGGAAGTAGATACAGTCTAATACCAACAACTAGATCCATTCAAAACCCAAGTTGCCAAATCATGCCTAGTGCGCTACAAATCTACAATCTCATTAATTTATGTCAATGCATGGTAGGGACTCAATAAATACTCACGGGTTCAAAACATGTCCATAAATACCCAAAGGCGGTGCCACAAACCATATTAATGCTCAACTATTGTTTTGAAAACTCAAGGTTCGTTGGATTGCAAATCAAAAATAAAATTAGAAGAAATAATCTAAACTTGCCAAGGTATCATACATAGATTAAGAATATGGCCCAAAATGAAATCAAATTAGCTACAGAAGATAAAAAAATGTGCATGAATTTGATTCAAGGCATCGAAAGCATAATTAAATTAAGAAAATAGTAAGCTAAATTACAAAAGTAATAAAACAGAAAGGAAATCAATGAAAGCATGCATATATACACAAGAAGAACCTAAGGAGACCATAAACACAACACCTCCACCAAGCCGAACTAAGCAGTGTCCTCAATGCGATAAAAGGGCTTTAGAGAAGGTGCGAGGACTCTAGTCGTCACTCTCATATCCCTCTTCATTGTCATCATCATCTTCATCTCCCTCATCATTATCTTCCTCATCATCATCTCCCTTTTCATGTACTCCAAGACCAAAAGATGTACTAGTGCCCCCCCCCCCCCCCCCCCCAAGAACCGTAAACATAACCAAAATCATCTGGTGGTGGTGTGTACCATGATTGGTGCGTATGATCCGGGGCGATATGCCCTTGCCGATAATGATGGTCATATATCGAATATTAGCTTCGCTGGTAATCGACCATGAATTGGTCGAACCGGCTCTATTGCGCCTCTATCCGGTCAAACCGCTGATCAAAGCCGTCCATACGCAAATGTAATCGCTGTAGAGAGGCTAGGATGGGATCAGGGTTGGTAGGGTTGGGTGATGGTGGGGGTGCTGCATGAGAGGTACCACGAAACGCGAAGGTAGAGGATGGCCCTCCTTGCTCAAATATAGGTGAGGGGCGACGTTCCTCGTTTGTAGAAGAAGAGCCGCCTCGTCCTCGACGGGAGTGTGATTTTGGAAAGCTTGTGGTGGTGGCCTTTCCACTACTAGAGGGTCAGGTAACCGCCCTTTTGGTCTAAAGATATAGGTGGGACGGTTTGGGATTAAGTTGGGAAGAGCTTGTGTGGGGAGAGGGATACCAATTTGTCGGTCATGAATCTTCCACCATGTTTGACCATTAGAAAGCTCTTGCCACATAGATTGAAGTAGGTGGGTTATGCTGATGGTGGTGGTCTCTTTAGATAGTACCCCTACCCCCCCCCCCCCCTCCAACCAAAATGCATAGCAATTTGGGTGATGAGTCTGCCAAACTGTATCGGTGTACGAACAGTATTAGGTTGATTAATGGTATGGCGGAATGTGTGGACTAGAAGTCTGGCTAAGTTAAAGGTGAAACCCCATTTAGGACGAAGGAATGAGCCTAAATTAATCAAATCATTACTGTTGGCCTTATTGGACTCAGATTTGGCCGTGATTGTGAATGCCATGAACTTGAGCCAAATCCCGATAACAGGATGATGGACCTTTTTTAGAACTAAATTTTGCAGGTTGGTCAAGTGTTCTCTTGATATTAACGGCCAAATTTGGGAATGGTACTGCTCATAATCTAATCCCCTTCCCATGTTGTTCAGACCAAATAAATCAGGAAGCTCAGTCGTAGTGAGCTGCCGCTGAATTCCATTTATCCTAAAATATTGTGAGGTCTCCCCATAATCATCCTGTGTTATGGTTAGGGAACTTAAAAGCTCGAGGATTAACTCAGGGTATGTTTCCCTATGCATATTAAACATAAAACCCATGCCTATTGCTCTAAAGAAATGCATAGCATACTAAAACAACCCTAGGTTTCTAAGCATATTAGCACAAATAAACCTAGTAGGAAGGATAGGTCTTTCCTTGAGATTTTAAACTTATCTTGTTGATCTTCATTCTCGAAAATAATGTTAGGATAGTCCTCATCTGGTTCAATTCGTTGTGGTGATGGAGTCCTTTCTCTCCTCCTTTGCCGCCTTGGTGCCATAGCTTGTTTTTGTTGATAAATTTCCTAAAAAAAAAGACTCACAACAAGCAAAGAACACAAAATCTCTACTAAAAAGCAAAGAGTAATTGGTAGAAAGAAAATCAAAACTCAAATCTTGAATTATTCAACAAGTTTTACCTCAATCTTACAAACCATAATTTAGATGAATGTTGGTAAGGATGGACCAATGTGGATATAAATGATGAATTTGAAGAGTGTAATGTTGTTGTTGATGAGTGAATGTAGAAGGATTGAAGGATTTTAAAGCTTAGGGTTTGAGTTTTTAGTGAGAAAAGGTGACAGAAATTGATATTGCTCGAGTGAAAATGGTGAGAAGTGAAAATTAGGTCGTGCAATTATGTTTTAAATTCCCAATTGTAACAGAAACTGCTCCTCGCTCGACCTGTCGAGTGAAGTTCAATTCCTTCTTTTTTGCATTCTGTTCTGCTTGCTGGGCTTCTTAGAAAAATCTTACCAAGCTGCTCGACTGGCCGAGCGAGCTATAAGAGAGATGCTCAACTTGTCGAGCGAATGCCCTATTCCAGTGTCTCATGTCTGCTCTTCGCTCGACCAAGCGAACCTTGCTCGGCTGGTCGAGCGGGGTATTTTTTTCGACTGATATCTTATTTAGACCTCCTACAATGCAATGTTATGTTTAAAGTGTCCTTTTTGCTGGACCCTATAGCACCAGTTCTGTAGATTTCTCAATTTTATGCACATAATGAACAACTCAACTATCAAATCTTGCATCCATCAACTTAGTACAAGCATGCTATATAAAATATGATACATAAGCAAAAATATGAAATAAAAGTGAGTATACACAAAAACATACCAAAGTTGGGTTTCCCCCTAACAAGCGCTCGTTTAAGGTCGTTAGCTTGACCGTTGCGCATTATTTATTCAGAACACGTGGGGGCTCAAGCGGCATTACCATTAGCATCGCTAAAGGCTCACCTGCGCGATAGTGTTTGACACGTTAACCATTCACCTTGAATGTTTCCCTTTTGCATTTGACAGCTCAATGGAACCATAGGGGAATACCATCGTGATCTTGAATGGACCCATCCAACATGACTTCAGTTTTCCTGGAAATAACCTCAAACGAGAGTTGAATAGTAACACCAATTGTCCAACCTCAAAGTTCCTTCTGATGAGACCTTTGTCATGCCATCACTTGGTCTTTTCCTTGTATAGCTTTGAACTCTCATACGCATCCAAGCGTATCTCATCAAGTTTGTTGATATCTAACAACCTCTTCTCACCAGCACGCAGTAGATCATAATTAAGGGCTTTGATTGCCCAAAATGCTCTATGTTCAAGCTCTACTGGTAAATGGCATGGCTTCCCATAGACTAACTTGTATGGTGTAGTTCCAATAGGGGTTTTGAATGCTGTTCTGTAAGCCCAAAGAGAGTCATCCAACTTGTTCGCCCAATCTTTTCTCAACCTTGCAAGCGTCTTCTCCAAAATGCTCTTGATCTCTCGGTTGTTGATTTCAGCTTGGCCACTAGTTTACGGATGATAGCCTAGACCAATCTTATGATAAACCACATATTTCTTCAATACACCTTCAAATCTCTTTTCCAAAAAATGTTGCCCTCCATCACTAATCATTACCCTCGGTGTGCTAAAACGCGGAAAAATGTGTTTCATAAAGAACTTGGGAACCACGCGCGCATGATTGGTAGGAGATGCAATAGCCTCCACCCATTTTGACACATAATCAACTGCCAGCAAGATATATTTATTCGCATAGGAGGATGGGAATGGTCTTATGAAATCTACCCCCGATACATCAAAAACTTCGATTTCTAGGATATTGTTGAGCGGCATTTCATTTTTTCTTGAAATATTTTCTGTTCTTTGACATCTGTCGTAGGATTTAACACAGGCATGTGTATCCTTGAACAGAGAAGGCCAATAAAAACCCCAATGAAGAATTTTTGCAGCGGTTTTGGAGGTACTAGCATGTCCGCCATAGGGCAGATCGTGACAATGTAAGATAATAGAGGGTACTTCTTCTAGTGGAACACACCTTTTAATTACACCATCGACACATATTCTATACAGGAATGGGTCTTCCCAAAAGTGTCTCTTAACATTATAGAAAAACTTCTTTTTCTACTGATATGGGTATCCATCGGGAATGATTCCACTCGCTAGATAATTAGCCAGTTCAGCATACCATGGAACACTTATCATGCTTACAGCTAAGAGATACTCATTTGGAAATGAATCATCAATTGGAGCTTCCACACTTACTCCACACTTACTCCACCATCATTACTCCACCATCTTTCACTTCTAAATCAAACTCTTGCAGTTGGAGAATCCACCGAATCAGGCAAGGTTTAACATCTTTCTTTGCCATCAAGTACCTCAAAGCTACATGATCATTGTGGACGATCACCTTTGAACCTAACAGGTAAGGCCTAAATTTCTCTATGGCAAACACAACTGCCAAAAGCTCTTTCTCTGTTGTTGCATAATTCATCTGAGGTGGATCCAATGTCTTACTCGCATAATAGATGGCATGCAACTTGTCATCCTTCCTCTGACCCAAAACAGCCCCTACTGGCATAACTACTTGCATCGCACATAATCTCAAAGGGGATGTTCCAATCCGGTGGTTGGATAATAGAAGTAGAGATAAGAGCCTGTTTCAATCTGTTAAAAGCTTCAAGGCAATCGTTAGTAAACAAGAACGGTGCATCTTTTGCAAGAAGTTTAGTTAGAGGCCTAGCAATCTTAGAGAAATCCTTGATAAACCTCCGATAAAAACCAGCATGACCAAGGAAACTCCTTATTCCCTTAACATCAGAGGGTGGAGGCAAACGCTTTATAACCTCTACTTTCACTTTATCTACCTCAATGCCCCTGTTGGAAATAACATGACCTAACACTACCCCCTGTTGTACCATAAAATGGCATTTTTCCCAATTTAGGGTAAGGTTGGTCTTCTTGCACCTACAGAACACCTTTTAAAGGTTTCTTATGTATGCTTCGAAAGATGTTCCATACACAGAAAAATCATCCATAAATACTTCCATAAATTTCTCAATAAAATTAGAGAAAATGGCCATGATGCATCGTTGGAATGTGGCGGGGGCATTGTAGAAACCGAAGGGCATCCTTCGATATGCAAAGGTTCCATAGGGACAAGTAAAAGTGGTATTTTCCTGATCATCTAGATGGATAGAGATCTAGAAAAATCCAGAGTATCCATCTAAATAACAAAAATATGTATGATTTTCTAGAGGTTCCAACATCTGATCTATAAAAGGAAAAGGGAAATGATTATTGGACCTCTTGAGTTTGATGGTGACTACACTTTATTTAAACGAATATGTTTTTAGAGATTGTGTGCAGGTCAATATCCGGTCTTGACTATGATCGTTGATAGTACCTATGACTTTGTCTATGGAATTGTACGTGTCAAAAAGATCCAAAAGATGTTAGAAGAAGTATATCGCTTAAGATGTTAGAAGAAGTATATCGCTTAAGATGTCAAATGTAGACAGGAGGTCTACTGTTCCCAAGTTTGATGTTCTAACAAAACTGGAAATTGGAGACAGTGCACTGTTCCTGGATTGGAGTCAGCTTAATACGTCCACTGAAATTCTGTTTATAATTATATTTTCTATTTTTAGTTGATGTATTAGTTAAAGTTAATTTGTTGCATTAATAAATTATTAAAGTTAATTGGCAAAGTATTTTCCAAAATATACGACGTTTTTATAAGCCTTTATTTAAGGGTCTATATTTAGTGAAAAATTAAATTGGCTAAATATAGGAACAGCAGCTGACTTTAAAGAAGTCTTAGTTATTATTAGAATAACCGTCTCTAATATTAGTAAATAGGTAACCATCCCTAATATTAGTAAATAGGTAACCGTCCCTATTATTAGCAAAGTATAACCGTGACTATAATTAGTTTTAAGTACCCGTGGTTATTATTGGAAAAGGGAACTGCAACTAATTTTAGTATGTGGGAATTGCTGCTATTATTAGTAAAAGGGAACAGTAGCTGATTTGCCTATTGTTAGTATATGGGAACAGCAGTTATTATTGAGATAACCGTACACTTGAATTTGTCAAGAATGAATACTTATTTTTAGATATCAACCGTAGGATGACCTTGGATCTTAAGATCCACATTATTCTCCTTATTATTTGGGATAAGGGAATAGTGGTTGGTTTCTTCCTTTTTTTTAGGAAATTTAACTCTATAAATAGTGATCTATTCAGCTGTTCCTAAGAGTATCCAACGTATGAGCTTTATCAATTCATGTGATATTTTTGGAATTATTACAAGAAATATTTTGTTTTAAAAACGCCAATTAATTTTATAATATTTTCTTGACCAACTTATTGATTTTATTTTAGAGAATTTTATTCTTTTTGTAAGGGTTTTTGAGTGATATTTGTAATTAGACTCGGGTGAGTCTAAGGGGTATTAGTTAGCTTTGAGTGAAGCTAGTGAGGAGATTAGCTTCTAGTAAAGCTAAGTTAGTTGCTTTGAGTGAAGCAATAGGAAAGAGAGTTTGGCCTAGTTGATGCGCTTTGAGTGAATCAAGATGTTTAATTTAATTGTAACGAGTTGCCTTAAACATAGTGGAGAATTTAGAAATCCCGTGGGGTCGTGGTTTTTCCTTCTAATTTGGCCTAGAAGGTTTCCACGTAAAAATCTTGTTGTCTCTTTCACTATTTCGCTCTAAGTTTAAGCTTTATTCATTTTATTTAATTTCGCAAAAGCAGGGCAAAAACGCTTAAACTTGTAATAACAACAATTCACCCCCCCCCCCCCCCCCCCCCCCCCCCTCTCAGTTGTTGTTGTTTCCATCTCTAACTCAGTCTACAATGATCTTTATGGGTTGCTTTATTCAATTTCCTGTAATCTATGCATATTCTCCAACTCATAACTGTTCTACTGGATACTGACTCACCCTTATCATTTTTGATAACGGTCATGCCACCCTTTTTGGGCACTACCTGTATAGGGTTAACCCACCTACTATCATAGATAGGGTATATTATGCATGCATCAAGTAATTTCTGAACCTCTTTTCTCATAACATCTTTCATATTAGGATTCAATCTCCTTTGAGGTTCTATAGATGTGGCATGATCATCATTAAGAAATATTCTATTCATGCAAAAAGATGGACTTGTACTAGTGATATCATCTATTGAATACCCTATGACACTCTTGAAATTTAATCATTGCAATCAATTGGTCAAGTTGGGTATTGTTTAGTTCAACATCAATAATTACTGGATAAATTTCATTTTCTCCTAAATAAGCATATTTTAATAAAGAGGGAAAGGGTTTAAGATATACCTGAGGAGGCGTGGATCTATCCCGTTTAACCGTCACAAAAGCCTTCAAAATTATCTCCATCACTGGTTCCATATAGAAATCTGGTTCATCTAACAGCTTCCTCAAACTTGCGGCCTCTAAGCACCTTCCATCCTCAATTCCTTCTAAGATTGACCTTAAAGGGTCATCATACTGTGGGTGCATAATCTCAACCCTTGCTACTTCTGCTCTGCACAGTAATTCATCAGCGGGTGCTTTTATCATTGATGGACGATGAAACTCAACATTCTCTCCCAAGATGTTCAATGTGAGCTTTCCATTGAACACATCAAAAAAAACCATTGCAGTCTTCAAAAAATCTCTCCCAAGAATGATAGGTGTGACATGATCTTCAACAATATCCATGATCACAAAATCACAAGGGACATAGAACTTCTCTATTTGAACTGGCAAATCTTCAACAACTCCAACTGGAAACCTTATTGATCTATCAGCTACCTGTAAAGACATACTTGTTGGCTTGATCTCAGCATTGATCCTCTTGCATAAAGATAGCGGCATGATACTCACACTAGCTACCAAATCAGCAAGTGCTTTATTGACCAAAACTTCGCCAAATTTGACTGGAATGGTGAAAATCCCGGGGTTAGCTTCTTTTTTCGATACCTTGCACTTTTAGAGAGCGCTACATTCTCCTCTTAGTCTTTCTACGCCCATCTCCGGCAGCTACTTTTGTTAAATAATACCTCCTTTAGAAATTTTGCATAAGAAGGTATCTCCTTGATAGCATCTATGAAAGGAATGTTTATTTCAAGCTTACTCAGAACTTCTAAAAACTTCCCATATTTTTCTTCAAGCTTACGACGCACTAATCTGTGGGGGAAAGGAATAGGAGGTACATATACATCAGTGGTGGGCTCCTTTCTCTTCTTTGGGGCATGTTCTAGTTGTTCCTCCTTTTCCCCCTCATTAGGTGCTTGTTCCTCTACTGCCACCTCTTCTTTTTCATTCTCAACAACAACCATGGGTGAAGGATCATAGGTGGGGTCGCTTCTTAGTGTAACTGCATTTACATGCTTGGAAGGGTTTTTCTTGGTGTTGCTTGGCAGCTGTCCACTAGGTTTGGAAAGATTGCTCAATCGCTGCGCCATCTGTGCCATCTGATTATCAATGATTTTGTTGTGTGCTTGAATCTGCTGGATGGCACTAGAAGTATCAGCATGAATCTTGGACTGAGTGGCAATAAAGTTCTCCACCATGGACTCCAAATTTGATTTTTGTGGTCAGTTTGGCGGTAGAGGTCTTTGAAACCCAAGGGGTTGTTGGTTATATGTCGGTGGAAGTTAGTGATATGATGGTGTGTTCAATGATGCATTGGGATTTTTATATGAAAAGTTGGGATGATGCTTCCAACCTTTATTGTAAGTGTTAGAGTATGGGTTGGATGGAGGCTTCCCTTGGTTGTACACTGCATTAACTTGTTGGCTTGATGACGATTCTGTTGTTGCACTCTGATGGGGAATGACCTTGAATTCCACATACTTCACAAGCCTTTAATGTGTTCCTTACACTCAACTGGTCCATCCTCCTTGATAATGCGTGGATAGAATTTTGAATGGCAAGTAGTGCATCCACTTCATATTAATATTCCTTTAATCTTTCCAATGGAAGTTCGAGGACATTTCTTCAATTATCTGTTGTCTACCTCGGGGGTTTTGGCCATCAATGTTCCTCCAGCTGCGGCATCTACTGAAATCTATATCTCGTCGCTAAGACCATTGTAGAAATTCTGAATTAAGAGCCAGTCTGGGATTCCATGGTGCGGGCACTTCCTTTGCAGCCCTTTATATCTTTTCCTAGCCTCGTATAATGCTTCACCATCTTCTTGACGGAATGAGGTGATATCATTACGTAGTTTAGAAGTTTTGGCTGGTGAAAAGAATCGAGCAAGGAAAGCCTTAGATAATTCCTCCCAAGTGCGATACTTGTTTAGCCCTTCAGATCTTAACCAATCCCTTGCTTCACCTCGGGGTCAAGTGCAAAGTGAAGAGAAAAATAAAAACAACTCAAAATGATAAAGAACAATGAACTAACTAATCAAGAAAAAAAATTAATGAAGTCGCCACTCCCCGACAACGACGTCAAAAACTTGATCGAGACTTTATGTCCTTCAATAGTAATACCGCAAGTGCACGGCGTAGCTTAGTACGTTTGCAAGTACGGGTCGCATCCACAAGGAGTGGGGGTTAAGTTAATAGTTTCTCGATTGATTAGTGTGTTTGAAAACGTGTAATAAGATGATTGGAGATAGAAATAATTAAAGCAAGCAATTAAAAGTGCTTAATGAAAATAAAGCATAAAAGTAAATAAGGATACAATGAACTAACGCAAGGATAAAATGATCAATAAGCTAAGAGGCATAGGTTAGGCTTTCTCACCGAAGTAGTGTTTACTGAACTTTAACCTAAGGTCATGGATATTTTGTTATGGGGAAGAACATATCATAAGTACTAATGTTCTCTCTCAAGCAACAAAAGTTTCCTAAACATACTCAACTACCTATTCTCATGGAACTAAGCATATTTTAAGACATAAAGTACACATTCAACATTTCCAATCAAAGCATTTGTCTACTCTCATGGAGATGTCTTAACTTTTAAGCATAGATTATCGTTAAAAATCGACTCTCGCCCTCAATTTAATGACATTACAACATGATAGAAAAATCCATCTTATACCATGAACAACACAACCAAGCCAAGTTTTAAGAAAACAATTCAAGCTACATACATGGTGAAAATGCCTAGCCTAAGCCAAAATAAACTACTCACTCATACTCATATTTAAATTGTAGATTGCAAACAAGCCAAGAACCATAGATGGATAGATTAAACTAGAGTATCCTAATGAGTTGAGTGCAATATAAGTTGAAGAACTACAAGCATGAATATATGAAACTAAAAGCAAACAATAACCAAGTCATATGAATTGAAAACAATATAAGCAAGAATAGAAATTACTCTTTTAGGTTCCATCTATGGATGAACAAGATGATTTGATGATTCAAAGTGATACCATTCAAAAGCTTGAATAATAATACATCAATGGTTGAAGAATCTAAGTTGCAAAATATTACAATAAAGGATGAAGTTAAGATTGTAATTGGAAATTGAAAGTACTTAATTGAATTGAAAGGAAAATTGTGCTAAATACTAATTCTGAATTAAAATGAAAGCAAAGCTATGAAGAATACATAGAAACTACTCAAAATGAAAGGTGGAATCTGAGATGCCTAGCTCCATCTTCCTCTTCTCTATTTATAGGCTTCAAAAACAAGTGGGTGGTGGTGGTTTCATGATTGCTCCACCACCCCTAGGTTGTAGGAGGGGAGGGATGCCACCCCTAATGGATAGGGTAGGGTGGCTGGCAGTCTTGGCAGCAACAATTAAAAGAAACAAATGTAATTGCATCTCGAATGATATTTAAAAAGATCGCAAAAGCTGATGTCGTCCATTTCACTCGACCAGTCGAGCCACCATCAGAAACTTCAAAAGTTAGACAAAATGTGACAATGAACTCCGCTCGACCCGAGCCATCTTGCTCGACCAATAGAGCGGTTGTTCTGTACTTTTGAATTGAATCCTGCTAATAATCAAAAGCTACTGGAAGTTTGAATGCACTTCACTCAACTCGAGCCAACTTGCTCGACCGGTCATCCGACCTTCAGGATTGACACTTAGCTTTTTATCTCAAGTATATCCTCTTTGACTGCTCGAGCTCATTCTGGTCGAGTGGGTCTACTTTGGCTTCTTTTGGCTTGTTCTTATGGCTTGACTCATGATGTTTCACTTCTTTGAGCCCTCGGTATTTAGGTGAGAAATGTATGCAACAAAAGGGGCTAGTTTGTGCTCGGTGTTGATGATTAGATTCTGAAATAAAATAAAACACCAAAGCAACAAAACAAGCGTAAAATCCAATAAACCAATGCAATAACATATACTTTCCTCCACTAAACAAGCTAATTATAGGGGTAAAAATAAAGATATAATGTAGCTAACAAATATTCAATTTTTTCTTCATAATCAAGGGAAAATTATAGATATGTCTGACCAATTAAGTGTTGAAGAGCTCAGAAATCGCACAAGAGAAAATGATGATGATATGAATTATTATGTTACGATAAAAGAAATTGTTGCAATATTTCTACATATCCTTGAACATGATCTGAAAAATAGGGTATTGCAAGGATCTTTGCTCGATCGGGAGAGACATTAAGTCTTCAATTTCACATAGTATATGAAGCAATATTAAAACTAAAAAAACACTATATTAAGCCCTACAATGTTGATTATTCAAGGGATAACAAGTGGAAGCACTTTGAGGGTGTTGTTGGAGCCCTTTGATTGAACCCATATTAGAATGACAATTCTCCCTTAAAGATCGACCTAACTATCGAGATAGAAAGGGGATATAAGTTCTAATGTTTTGGCTTCTTGTGGTTCTAATCTTTGTTTCACCTATGTTTTTTGCCGGGTTAAAAAGGATCGGCATCGGATCCTCGCATCCTACGTGATGCTCTTCGGAGGCCTAATGAACTGAAAGTACCTAAAAACAAATATCGTCTTGTTGATTTGGGATTTTCTAATGGTAATGGATTATCTGTTTTGGCCTGCACCAAAATGGTTGAAATTTTGTATTTTGGTCTGCACCTGTAAACTTTGATACTTAGGTGGCTGTAATTCGCAAAAAATAAACATTGAAGCTATGATTCCTAATAATGCTAAATTTTAAGGTTGTGATTCGCAAATTAATTTTTATATTAAAAACTCTGTACATTACCCAAATTTCTATATTAATTTTATATATTGGGACTAATGTTTTACAAAAATATAGTGAAATAGGATCTTGTTTAAAACAATTACCCGCATACTTTTATAATATTAACTTTTAAATTTTTTAATTTTACTTAATTTATATATAAGTGATCGAATTAACGAATTGAATTGCGCAAATATCAAATGTATAACGTATAACAGAACATAGGAACTACAAGTACAAGGAAGCTTATTTCAAGTTACAATGTTATAAATCTACTTCCTAAGTTTTTTATACTTGCATTCAAACCAACTTTTACACATTTACTCCCTCCGTTCGTTAATTAAGTTCCCATAAGAAATGTTTACAGGAATTTTAAAAAATAGAATCCTTTAGATTGTGGAGATATTATTTTATTGAATAATAAATTTAATGGAGAAAAAATAGGAACTATAAATATTAAAAAATATTAAAAGAAAGTTAGTGGAAATAATATGGGGATCATAACTAATTAAAAAATATTTTTATAAAGTTAGTGGGAAACATGTAGGGACCATAAGGAATATAAAATATTAAAATGAAGTTGGTGACATCTAAAAAAAATGAAATTAGTGAAAAATATGTGGAGACCACAAGCATTATTAAAATATTAAAATAAGGATAAATAAGTCTATTTTTGTCCAAAATATGTGATATAAATGGAAAGATTCCTTATGAAAACAACAAATAAACACCCCAAAATGAAAAGTGAGTACTCCTTTAAGAAATAGAGGGAGAAGTATTTTATACTTCCTCCGTTTCTTAAAAAATTTCAATTTGCTATTTTGGGTGTTTCAATGGTTATTCTCATAGAAAATCTTTCGATTTATTTTACAAAAATTGGATAAAAATAACCTTGTTCATCCTATTTATACGATTTAACAATCCTCACATATTTTCCACTAATTTCATTCATATTTTTATATTTTTTATGGTTTCCATATTTTTCCACTTTCTTTTAATATTTTTTCTTAATTCCAGTGAACATTCCTTGTGAGATATTTTATGGAACGGAGAGAGTATATTGCAACCGTTATAAGAGAAATAATTGTCATGTGTAAACTTATTTTATTCGTTCGCATATTTTCTTCATATTAAAAATTTTTATTTTTAATTATGTATAGCTGTAGATATAATCAATTCATCAACTCATTAAACAACGGAAAAAAAATGTTTAATTGCAGTAAAAAAAAGAGACAAAAGACATAGATGTATATCTATGATGAAATGATCCAATGTAGCACAGACCAAACTTACTCTAAGAACCAAAGTGCAAATTGTCGTAATAGACAACAGTACAAATATATTAGCGCTATTCACAGAAAATGCTCAGATATAACAGGTCGAAGAAGGAAGCTACTATTTGTCTCATCAAAAGCCTGCTTATTTGCTGATATCAGGCAATGATTTCAATATCATCTTTCCCACATGACACAGAGGTCAACCAATGCATATTCATCTATATTTAACTACAGATATGAAGTAATTACTCAACAACTACTTAAAATTGTTAAAGCAAGCGTCAATAATCTTAATAATGACGTTAACTTTAAACATATAATCGAACATGTTTTGTCTTGTACTTTAGAGAGGGTCGATAAAGATGTGTCGGATATAGGAGATTTAAGGTTTGAAACGGTTGATAAGAGTTGCTTGATCAAAGCAACAAAGAAAGAAGCAGACTGTGAGTGGCTCGACCAACCGCTCGATCGAGTAAAGTCTAGCTCCACTGGTCGAGTGGTGTTAGCTCGGTCGAGCAAGGTGTCCAGAACAGGTCAGTAGCTTCACTGGAAGCTTGCTCGACCGAGTGGAAGTCCACCAGACTACATTGGATTTTGTTTTTGGTCAGAATTTGTAGTGACTATGCAATAATATGGTGCATTACTCTATTGTTTATTGTAATGTTTATTGTCATGGTTAATTAGGTGTTAATTGGGATGTTACATGTGAGTTTATGGTGATTTATGAAGGAATACTAAGAGTGATGAATATCTTGCCTATAAATATGATTCATCACTCATAGTAACATTCACCACAAAAAACACACATATTGTTGAGAGGGCTATTGCATTGTTACAAACTTGAGAGTATTCTTACTTTGCTTTAGTATTTGTGGTCTTGAGAGATTGTTCTCAAGGTAAGAGGAGGTTTATTATACTTGTAATTGTTGAATTCATTATAATAAACTATATTTGAGGGGGAGGTATTTAAGATACCTCATAAACACTTGTGTTTATCTTTTGCATTATATTTTTCATTTGTTTTTCATTGTTAAACCTCTTTGACAATTTCGTTTTCAATAATGATATCTGATTAACCAATTTATAACAAGAAAAATAGAAGTATATGTCATCCCTCCCAACTCTCAAGTTTTTGAGGAGACAACAACATTATGAACCTACAGACAATTGGAATAAACCAAATGTTTTCACAATGAAAGCTGCGTTCGGTTCTGCACGTCCTCAAGCATGCCGGTGCACATAGAAATGTTTTTCGTGAAGGTTTGTCTACAGGCTTCCCAGAATGCCTAGCCAACGTGAGTCCCTCAGGGGAGATCATATCATCCAATTCATGCTAATCCATAGTAGATAAAAGTACAGAGGCAAAGAAGAAGTCCATACACTTTTTCCATACGTTAAGACTAAAACATATGAAATTCAAAAAACTAGAAATGTTATCATAATTAGTATAAAAGTAGAAGGTGAAGAAATCCAATTGATTTTCCCATACATTAATAAGTACAAGATATGAAGTTCGAAAGTTGACATGCTTTGAAAATGTTAACAAAGGACACATAAATCCATCATATGGATACGAATCAAGCTAAAATGTTTTTGAAGAATTATAAGTAGGGTCAACAATAACACAAGGTATGTGCAGCAAATCCCAACAGTTACAATATACAACACTACACTGAACAACAGCACCTAAAATGGAAGTTAAAGGGTCTGATTTTCCTTCTGCGTAGCTAAATTACAGCCCACCCAAAATCGTACACAGCAGCTAGAAAAAATTTTGAAGCTACAATGTTGAAGGACAAATCACCACAACAGAAAGAATCTACATAATCTCCCCATGTCGAAATTCACTATCCCCGCAATCTGCACTGGAGTGCAAGCCACAAGGAGAATCGTACCATTTCGGATTCTCCTGGTAGAAACTATCTACATGCAGACCAACAAGACTTTCATCTTCATCTAAACTGTCATGCCTCAAGGGCTTAGTTAGCTTTGAATCATCGCAACCGAGAATAGTTTTCTCATCGAAGTCACTGCTGTTTAGCCACTTGTCCGGCTTACAACTCTCAACAATTATATCCTTCTCAGTCCTACAATCCGTCCTCATTTGATCCCAAGGAACAACATCCCCTAACGTCCGTCCAAAACTATCATCATCGTCCTCAATCAAATCCGTATCTTTACCATCTACATACAACCTATCATCATGAGGATCACTCCAATGAGGCAAATCACCATCTCCGACCAACATCACATCAGAGTTCTGTTTATCAGATTCCAACCTAACCAATTTCGAAGTTTCATAACCTAACTCCCTAACCTTATTAACAATATGATATAACTCTTGTGAAACTGAATCTAACAACTCCGGAGAAAGCTTTAATATCCGGCTTTCCAGCATTCCAACTTCCGATTTCAACTCCTGTACTTGTTGTGTGACAGAATGAGCAAAATCCCCTTCATCCTGCCCTCCCACAAAGGAATCATTCTCCAACTCCTCATTAACTCCATACTCACTCTCCTGATCATTCAAAAACACCCCTTTATGCCCAACAACTCGATGCATAATCCTCGCATTCCCATCCAATGGACCCGGTTCATGCCCAGTATGCACAGCATACAACTTAAAAACTGCCACCCCTTCCTCCTGATACACAAAACTCTTATCCTTCTCATTATAATTTGTAATTGGCACAATAGCTCTAATCCTAAATCCACATCCACACCTCTTACTCGCATACGGTTCCCTCTTCAAAACCTTGGATTTCTTACTCGAACCACCCGGTTCCCCAGCCCTGTGACAAGCATAATCTTTCACCTCAGCCATGAAAGGCTTATACCTAATATACTTCTGCCTAATACAAAGTACTACCTTATGCTTTTTAGCTAACTGCTGTAACTTATTTGGGACATCTTTAGCGGGCACATCCAATGACTCGGTATACTCGAAACGCCTTCTCTTGGGCCTCCCACACGAAAACCCACCTCCACCATCCGAAACACCACCGGAACAAATCGAACAAGACCCAATACAAACCCGAATAAAACTCTCAGGAATACCATAAAATTTGGCACCAACAGTCCAAAGTTGCTTAATTTTATCAACAGTTTCTCTAAGTCCTAAGTGTTTTAAATCACTATCAGTATGAGAAGACAAAACAATATCTTGCCATTGACTAACATGAGAAACGAACTGATTAGAATTATTCTTAAAGCAAAGATAACGGTTACCGTTAGTATCATCCACATGAACATTAAGCTTGTCTTGAATTCGTTTCCACGCCGTTACATAAGCTGTATCTTCATTCCTGTCTTTCCAAACAGAACGCCAAGATTTAAGAACTTCAACCGGTGTTACAGTCCGGATCTCAACCGGAGTTGCAAGCCGGCTTTCTAAAAGACAAGAAATCATAAGGGCATGAGATTCTTTATTAAAGGTGTAAAATTGGGAGGAAATATGTGGTTCAGGGTTTATTTTTGCTAGAGTTTCGGATTCGGGTTCAGGTTGAAGATGGGTGGGTTGAGAAGATTCGGGTTGAGGAAGAGAATCAGAGGATGAAGAAGGGGGAGAAGGATGAAAGAGAAGAGAGAAAGATGGGCTATTGTTTGTGGCCGAATTTGTTGATGGGTGATTTTCATGAAGAATTGGATTGTCATGATGATGATGAAAATGGTGATGGAGGAAAAAAGGATCTGGGTCATCCTCAACTTTGCTAGGATTCATTGAAGAAAACTAGAATGGGAGGATGAGTGATGAGTAAAGTGTTGTTTAGGGCAATGGGATGTCTTTGTTGGGGTGGTTGTTGATGAGAATTGAGAAGAGGTAAGTTTTTATGTAAATTAGGGGTGTTTTAGTGATGTTAAAAGAGTTCCTGTGTTTTGGTGTTGAGTATGACATAGGTGAGGAGTGTGTGTGAGGTTGTCTTGTGGGGTACCCTGTGTTTTAAGTCTTTGTTCTTGCCTTTTTCCTAGTTTGACTTCTTTGTTCATGGCAAGTTTTTGTTTAGATGGATAAATTAGACATGAGGAGATGAATCATGATTTATGAAAGATGTGTTTTTTTTAAGTTAAGTTGGATGAATGAACTATAGTGCACTTTTTTGTGTGTTCAGTTAATTTGGATAAGGATATTGATAATGATTATATAAATTTAGTGAATTGCTAAAATTATATTCCCTTCGTTCTTCTTTGTTTTTGTCATTTACTTTTTGCATAATAATTAAAGCAAATTTTAAATCTTAATATCTCTATATACGCATAATAAAAAAATATAAAAAATACATAATTAAAAAGTATATATTAACACGAATCTAACAAGATCTCACATAGATATATATTTTATCTTCTAATTATGTTTTAAAAGTTAAATATTTCAAATGAAAAGAACATTAAAGAAAAAAAAGAGTAATATTTAAAGATTATAACAACAGAGCTGGATTTTATTAGCTTATAAATCATCTTTAATTATTTTTGAATATAGGGAATATGTGTTACTCATTGCTACCGTGAAGTTCATCATAATATTCTTTGACTAGCAAATATTCGTGTAGTTTCCTCAAAACTTGGTGAATATATCTATTGCTTTGAAATAGCTTAGGTGACCAAGTTTAATCTTGTTTTTCATTTAATTTATTGGTTTCCATTTTTGCTATTTTGTTCAATTTGTTTTTTGAGTTAAAAATTGTCCTTGGTTTTCTCCTTAAGAGATTATACTATATCTTTAGTTAGAAATGATTTAGAAGATGAGGGATTATAATTCTTATACTATCTCTTTTAAGGAAATAATGGACACTTTAATTTAATTTAGGAAAAATTATTGAGAATAATTCCTAGTTTTGACGTTTTGCTGTGAATAACCTCATACTATTCATTATTCATAAATAATCCATTCTTTTGACCTTTGTTGCTCACAACATCTCCAACCAGAATCTAATCGGCTACTGCTGATCAAGATAGCCGCTTGCCACCTTCTCCTCTTCCTTCTTATATTTCTGCCATCATCTTCTTGAGCATGTGTTATATACTAGATTGAGAGAAAAGGGAGTATGTGTTATTCATTTCTATCTATTAAACATTCATAAGGGTTTGCAAGAGGTTTCGTATTAAGCAAATTTTATATCTTTTGTTTGTGTTGGCATACAAAAGAGACAAATTAGTATTGAGCATTATCAGATTCTAAGATTGGTTGTAATTGTATGGCTTTGACTTTGAATGTTAGGTTGGGAGGGTGGATATCGGTGGATGGGGAAAGGGTAGTTGGGATAGCGGATGTCGATTGTTGGTAAAGGGTTGGATGTTTATTTTTACTTATTTATTTTAAGTTTTAAATAGAAAATTTAAGAGAAATTTAAGGAAAATTAAATTGAATGTAAACTTAGCAGACACTTTAACGAATTACATCAATTTTAACAAAATTTACTACCATGTAGAATATTTTAAAACCTAGTTGTTGCCAATTGAATATCTTTTAAAATGTTACCACTAGTGTTTTGCTAAACTTAAATTATACTATGTTAATTTCCCCTAAAAATAATTGATAGATTTTATGAGAATTAAACATAGTTCATCTTACAAGAACAAAACTAAGTTAGAAAAAGCCAACCCTTTACTTTAATAAGCTAAGTTTAGTCAGGTATTAAATATAAATAAAGATATATAGTATAAGAACCTTAACTCCTCAAACTCTAAATCATTTCTAACTAAAGATATATAATCTCTTAAGGATAAAATCATGAATAATTTTCAACTTAAGAAATAAAATGAACAAAACAGCAAAATTGTAAACCATTGAATTAAATGAAAACAAGATCACAATTATCTTAAACCCAAGCTATTATATAAAATACTTGTAGAGATTGATACTTTAGAACAAGACACATCAATATTTACTAGCCAATCATTAATAAAAGATAAACGCACTCTCGATAATGAGAAAAAGAAACACTTTAGAAAGTGTTAAACAAGAGAATTATAAAACTGTTAAGCATGCTAGACCTTCAGCTTCAGCTTTTATCAAACAAGACAGACAATAAGATCTTGGTGTACAGTAACAGCAGCTTGACAAGTCCATAACAAGTGCAAGCAACAATTTCCAGATAAGCAATAGCGAATACGAGGACAACCAGGGTTATGACAAAATCTATGAAGAAGGAATACATAGTACGACTAACTACATTCATATACTAGTTGAGTTAGTTTACCATAGGTTGTTACAAAGTTAGGTGTTAGTTTATAAGTTGTTATAAGTTTTTTATAGCTGTACTTTTCTTTCAACAGCTTTCCTTCCCTTGTATCTTTCCTATATATAGGAATGTGTTTCCTTATTTGTAAAGTGAATGTTATGAATCAATAAATCAATAGTTCTGTTAAACTATCTCTTGGCTACCAATTTACTCATGGTATTAGAGCCTAGGTTCAATCTTTGATCTTTCATACGTTTCTTTTTTTTCTTAAAACATATTTCTCTTCTATCTTCTTTTACACAGAAGGTTTTCTTTCCCTTCTATTTTTCTGTTCTTTTTTCTTTGCCTCTTTCTTGTTTTTTTTCTCCTTCTTTGTTTCATGAGAACAAGTAGTTCCTCAAGAATGGCTAACAATCAAACACATATCAATCCCAACTAATACGGGTCTTAAGCTTGTTTCCACCGTGTTCTTAGGAGTGGATTTTAAAGGGTTAGAAAAGGACAATCTTCATTGGTTTATCTGAAAAAAATAAAATGGGTTTTGTAGATGGCACCATTAAAAGATCCTCTACAAATAGTGCAAATGGGAAAGCATGGGATAGAGTTAACAATATGGTGTTGGGATGGCTCCTTAATGTTGTAGATGAAAGAATATATCAAAGTGTGTTATTCTTCAAAACTGCTAAAGAAGTTTGGGATAACTTTGAACAACGTTTTGGGCAGTCCTCTTTAGCCCAATTGTTTACTATACATGAAGCTATTAGTAAGGCTATACAAACACTTGATATGTCCATTGAGGAATTTTTCACCAAGATGAAAAGTTTATGGGATGAAATTGATGCTCTAGATCCCATTGCCACATGTTGTTGCTCAGGATGTACATGTGAATTGACTAAAAAAACTCAAAAAAGTCAACTAGCTGGGAGGCTCATACAATTCTTGATGAAATTGGATGCAAAATACCAACACACAAGGAGTAATATACTCATGATGAAGGAGATGCCCACTGCTTGTGAAGCATATAGAATCTTGATACGTGAAAAAACTCATTAAGAAATAAGTAGGGCATGTTACATAGATATCCAAGATGCAACAAACTCATTTCAATTTACTATCTGTCAACAAATTAACAAAAGATCTCAATTGCAAAGTATGGTTTTGTGTTGATAATAGCTATATGCAGGGGCATTTGATGAAGAAGCCTTTGCTTCTTGGTAGGGCAAGAAATACTTTACACGATACTCAAGAATCTTTGAATAAAGATACTCCACAATCAGCTGAGTTCATTTTCCAAACTACCACTAAGACCAACAGTGTTGATGATCTCCTCAACAAAGCCAAGATGTGGCATCTTAGACTTGGACACATCTTCCTTTTTCATGTCTACAATATATGTTTCCTGAACTTAGAAGCATAGACATTAGTAATAAGATTTTTTGTACTATATGTCATTTGGCAAAGATGACCAGAAGTAGTTTTCGTTCAAATTCAATAAAGACTTGTGAAATCTTTCAAATGATTCACATTGATTTTTGGGGGCCTATGAAGCACCCCACTAGAAAGAATCGTAATAGTTTCATCACTATAGTTGATGACTTTTCTAGATACACATGGATTCTTTTAAAAAAGAAAAAAAAATGATTTTGTTCATCTCTTTATCCAATTTTATGAGTTTGTTCTTACACAATTCAACAAAAAGAATAAAGTTGTAAGAACAAATAATGCGAATGAATTGAGTGAAAGGGAAATCCTCACTTTTTATAATGCTAAAGGTATTGAGCATCAAACTAGTAGCGTTGATACTCCTCAACAGAACAAAGTTGTCGAAAGAAAACATAGACACCTCCTAGAGATAACTAGGGCACTACTTTTTCAATCAAATATTCCAACTTCCTTTTGGGGAGATTGTGTACAATGTGCTACATATTTGATAAATAAGATGCCTTTGATTGCTCCAAAGAAAAGAACTGCTTTTGAAATTTTATACTCAAAAGTACCATCTTATGATATGCCGGGTTTTCGCACGTCATTAATACTAGACTTGAATCAAACAATATTTATAACATCCTAATACAACTATGGGTAGCGTAGTGGTAAGTCGGGGATCGAACCACGAGGACAAGACAAGCAAGACTAGGGACTTGATGTATGTAGGTTTGATCGGGACTTTGAATCCTTCAATAGTAAAAGTGCAAGTGCACGGCGTAGCGTAGTACATCGGCAAGTAGGGGTCGAATCCACAAGGAGTGGGGTGTATATCAAGGGATTCTCAATCAATTAGTTGGTTCAACAACGTATATATAGATGTTTGTTGGTGTAATTAACTAAAACAAGCATTTAAAGACTAAAGCTAAAACAAAGCATAAAACAAGTAAAGATGCTAATTAACCAAGAACATAAGATCAAAGGCAATGCGCTAAATGTACTTGGTGAGCCCACGAAGGTGAGTCGCTTGGTTGAGTCTCGCAAGAAAATGAATCGAGATAAAAAATAAATAAATAAATAAATAAACCTAATAATAATAATAATAATAATAATAATAATAATAATAATAATAATAATAATTATTATTATTATTATTATTATTATTATTATTATTATTATTATTATTATTATAATAATAATAATAATAATAATAATAATGATAATAGTAATAACAAGTATAAAAACCTGTGAAAACCCTAAATGCACAAGAAGCCGTCACTCCTATCCCCCCTCTTCTCTTCTCTCTTTCTCTCACTCCCTCCTCCCTCCCTGTGAGCAGCCGGCAGCCTCCACGAGCAGCAACAGCAGGCGCGTCTCCCTCTACGAGCAGCAACCGGCAGCACCAACCCGTTTCCCCTCCCACGAGCAGCAGCCCTGACCTTCTCGTACCGGCACACGCCAGTAGCACCACCACAAGGGTTGTGCCGCCTCTGTGCACACCCCAGCCGTGCAAACCACCATCACAAGTCCCTTGCTTTCGCTCTCCTTTTCTAACTCTATAATTGTGAGCCATTTGTTATTTGATTTCTAAGTATTTATTTTATAAATTGATGTTTACTTGATTATTAAGTTACTACTTTGAATAGTTGAAATGAGTATTGGTTAAAAATGTCATCTTTATCATGTCTAGGGCTCGATTTGGAGATGAAATTACTTGTGCTGTGTGTGTATGCTACATTTGGTAGTGAGATGGTTGATTAGAAAACTTTACAATTTGTTTTAAGGCTTAGTTTGGTTATCTAATGTTGTGATAAGTGATAGATGGTAATGGTATGCTTGTAGTTGACTATGGAAGTGGTCTTGGTTCTTAATTGGGAGTAATTGTTGTTAATTAGTGTTGTTTGATTGTTGTTAATCACAAGTACTTTTGTTAGGTTGTTATTATAGATACATCATGAGTATAGTGTCAACTTATCATTGATGGTTGCTAAAGTTACTTGTTACGATGTTTGATTATAATTCTTTCTACCTTGGTGAATGTAATAAATGATATTGCGATGTGATAACTTTAAGATTTGTCATTATCATCATATTAGCATATATTAACATCATAAGATTCAAGTGTGATTTTTTATATTTTTTGGTAACGTGAATCAATATAACTCAAATATGGTTGATGTAAAAGAATGATTTATATAATCCTTTTATTCTTAAATTGATGGAAAGACTTATGTTGTTGTTGAGTCAATGATTATGATGCGTGTTGAATGAGATGTGTGTGTTAGAGCAATTGGAAACTTAGCTCAAGCGGATGATAGTGTTTACTTGGGCATTTAGTTGGTATGACAAAGTAGTTAAGAGAACTTATAAGTTCTATTCCTAACTTGTATAGGTTCCCAGTTTATAAGAGGAAAGTAGACCTTAGTTGGGTGATTTTTGTAACTTGTGGTCGTGCAGTGACGCTTGCAGGTACGTACACACAGTAATTAATTATTATATTCATCGTTTCAAAGTATTATCAATATTACATGATTATATGCATTGCATTAGAATTATAGAGCGCCATAAAGTAAACCATGCTAGTGAATAGTCATAATAGTGATATAGGCAATTAGAATAAAAGCCTTAGGAGACTATGAGAACATATTTCTAAATAGTAGAGAACGCACCATAGTTGTGCGTGGTATCGAAGTGATTTCCTACTAATTGAGCCTTGATTTATGATTAGTTAGCATGACTCACTGGATTATGTCCGGTTGATTTAGTAGTCCCCTAGGTGAGGTCCGACGGGACCACCGTAAGGGGGGTATGAGCATGCTTGGGTCACTGGGCGCCGGATGGCCGATACCGCCCCTTGACCGAGATGTTACCATGCGGGCCTTACAAACCCCAATATGGTGGCCTCTTCACTGGTTTAGTACCCCAGTGTGTTAGTTTTTCTCGAAGGTAGGACCCGATAGGGTCAGCTGGAGGGGGCATGAGCTTATACTTTGCTATGGGCGCCGGATGGCCGATAACGCCCTTGGCCGTGTCACTATGCCATGAATAGAGAAAGGATCCATTACCTTTGAATATACTCGAGAGATTAGTAGTTTGAAAGAGAAATTATGTGTAAATAGAGGTGTTTAGACAGATGAGTAGACTCGTTACTGCCATACTATATCGTTGTCTATAGTTTTGTTCAATGACTTCAATTGTTATAAGTTCATTAATTACTAACGTGTATGTGTTTGTTGTTGTTTGCTCATGACTCTCAATGATGTTCCTGCTATGACACATTTGACTGGTCATTATGTTGAGCAGCAGGAGGATCATAGCTTGACATGACAGGTATAGGAGCTTCTTTTGGTTTGCATTGGGGGAAAGAGTGGAGTATGGTCGTAACAATTGTGTACAAATTGTCTAATGCTTGTAGCTTCTATATTACTTGTAAAGTTTTCTTTTGGGATTGTATAATTTCTTTTGTATGGAGCCATGTGACTCCTTGTATGATCCATAGTTCCGCTGCGTAGTTTTTGGATGTACAGTAGTGAGAATACTCCTTTAGTATCCGTCAGATCGATGCGTTAACACTGGAACCACGATCCTCATTAGAGTTGATGATTTGAGAAGCCGACGATGATTCTTTTTCTCGCAACGTATTCATGAAGGCATTAAAGGCCTTAGATTATTTTAGTTATGTTATCCATTTATATATCCTTGTTACATCCTCAGTTTTCATCAAAGATGCTGCCGAAATTTCCACTTACTCACCTTTTTAATTAATCTTTAGCGTTATTCTAATTATTCTCCCTTTTCTTTTATGTAACACTTGAATTTCCTCTCTTCCTTCACGATTTCTGGTTCCGTTTAAGGGGTTAGAAATTTAGGGGTGTTACATAGGTCAAGGGAGATCAGATGGTAATCTATCGAGACACTCTAGATAACGAGGGGCAGTTTGTACCCTATAAGCCACACGAACAACCCATAATCGCCCTATGTCTCCTAAAGAGTGGCAGAACAAGATTCGAATCGAAATAACTAAGAAAAGCACCAAACATAGGGTTTCACCAAAATACAACCCCTAAACAGACTACTCACACATGCTAGAAATAACTAAGAAAAGCAACTAAATGAGGACATGATTGAAAGCATAAAGAACAAGAAATAAACCAACAAGAAACAAAGGAGAAAGTAATAAATGAAGCTGGCAACTACTCTACAAATCAATAAATGAAGTAAAACCAATATGGATGAACAAGTTAACAATAAATGAAGCAACTAAAACAAATGCGAAGAAAGCAATAAAAGCATTAAATGAAAGTATTGAAAGACAAGAAAGCAATAAAGATGAAATAAAATTAAATAAACCAAAGCTTGAAAGAAAGAAACAAAAGGAATCCAAAATACAAAGCTTGAATGTAAAATGAAAGCAATAAAAGAAAGCTTAAACTCAATTCTAGGGCATGAAATGAAATAGAAAGCATAAACATTGATATTCTAAGTTGAAAGGGAGCCTCTCAAAGTAGGCATAGGGTTTACATTCAAAATAAGGGGATATATATAGCCTAGACGCAAAGGGAAATAAAAGCCCTAAATAGCCCACGACATAAGGGTTGCGAAGTATTAAGACGCGCAGTTTTCAAGTACCATTGTACCGCATAGGGTTCCTATTCGCCCAAATGGGACCTATTCGACCGATTGATGTTGCATTCGACTATCCAAGCCTTGCTGCTGAGCTTCCATACCCATTCGCTCGAATTGCTCTTCATTCGCCCGAACCAACCTTGCATTCGAC
>NC_080050.1:17696351-17701351 GCF_026212465.1 Amaranthus tricolor | reverse complement strand
TTGCTTTTAAACCCATGATATGAATTACTGTGTTTTGTTGTTTTGGATTGATACTTCTCACTCAGTTTAATCTGATCCTCTGTTGTTTCCATCTTTTAGTCTGATTACAGTTCGGAACCGGTCGGGAACGATGGGTTAGCGGTGTTGAATAGCGTTCCAAGGATGTATATTGAGCTGAGCACGTTGGAATTTGTAGATTTGTATTAGGATTTTGGATAAATGTATATTTGTTTTGCCTGTGCTGGTTATATCAGACTTGTAGAGAATTGTATGATTATCTTGTGTATTAGTTAGATGTTGGTTTTGGGATTTAGCTGAGTTAGTCACGTTAAAGAGTTTGTGACCCCTTTGCTTGAGTTTTGGAAGTGTGATTTCAGTTTCTTGGAAAACGAACCTAGTGATGACCCTATTTACTCAGTCAACGATAAGTCGGGTTGTTACAATATATATATATATATATATATATATATATATATATATATATATATATATATATATATATATATATATATATATATATATATATATATATATATATATATATATATATTTATAGATATATATATAAATATATAAATATATATATATATATATATATATATATATATATATATATATATATATATATATATATATATATATATGTATATTATATATATATATATATATATATATATATATATATATATATATATATATAATATACATATATATATATATATATATATATATATATATATATATATATATATATATATATATATATATATATAATATATACATATATATATATATATATATATATATATATATATATATATATATATATATATATATATATATATATATATATATATATATATATATATATGATCAGTGAGAAAGAGTGGTGTGCTCCAGGCGATTACCCAGCGGTTCCTTCCCCCAACGGCTTCTTCAGAAACGGTCCAATTTCGTCTCACTTCCGTCCGACATCCCGTGCTCCAGTCCGACAACCTTAGCCTGAACACCGATCATCGGACCTCCTGCTTGAAAAGAACCATCAAAGACCCAAATTTCCCCGTCAATGTGCCTCTGATTACGAGAGAGATAACCTAGAACCGGACTGCGGAAGGCGAAATGTCACCTCTTCGAACTCGATTCCTCTGCACCATAGGCCTGCTGATGAACGTGTTCGTGGTAATCGGGGAGAACCCACCCTCTTCTGGAGGTTTGGACCCCGGGAGCCCAACCGTCCTTCTGGCGGTGCCTCCAAAAATGTGCCGTTCTTCCTTTTCGTGGATTGTATCCCTCGTGGGGTATCCTTTGGTTGGCTTAGAACTATCTTCAATCGAGCTGGGAATGTGGTTGATGCTTTCATCTCTCGAAAGGTCAAGAAATCCAGAACGGAACCCTATGGCTTCGTTAGATTCAACAAAATTCAAGAGGCGAAAAATGCGATTAAGAGATTCAATGGCTGTATTGTTCAATACAAAATTGCGGGTATCCATGGCAAGATACAACAAAGGGGGTTCCGCCGTCTACAACCATAATCCTGTTGCCGAGAAAAAGAGGGTTGGAAACAGAAGAATCATTAACCCAGCCTTCAGAGACAATCGAAAGTACTCTGAGGTTTTATTGGGGGTGCGAAAGCAGAATCCCATGTCAAAGATGGAGGAGGAATGCAATATTATACCCATATGCTTCTCCCTCAATGTGTCTGAAAATAGAAAAACAGCAGCGCTCCTGGAACGGGCTGTTATTGCTGAAAACACAGAGCCTCTTAACCTCTGTCGAATTGAGCTTAAAGTCACCGCCATGGCTGCCTCTATGTTGGGTATGTACTCCCTCTCCCCCACTAAAATTCTCATTGTTTTTCCTTGTAAAGAAACCGCCACTAATGCTGTGTCAACGGATAGCCCTCTGTGGAAATTGTTTGATGATATTAGAATTTGGTCCGAAGGTGAATTGTTTGATGATAGGCTTGTATGGATTGAATGTGTTGATATCTACCCTGTTTGCTGGTCCATGGAAAATATGAGGAGGATTGGTCAAAAGTGGAGACCCATTTTGCATATTGACAACAGTGTAGGTAGTCTCGACAGTCTCACTTTTGGCGAATGCTATTAGAACCAAGGCCCAAAATAAGATTGATAATCGAATTAAACTCTTCTTTGATCATGGTAGTTGCGATGTATGGGTTAAGGAGAGCAATGGTGTCAGGGATTGTTGTCCACAAAGATGGATTGAAAACACTGAATGTATGGATGAGGAGGCTGTGAAGTCGATTTCTGGGCAAGTTGAACAGAAGCAGTTATCTGCTATGATAAAATCAGGGACCAGCCCCCCTATACAGCCTGACCAAATTCTGGATCCCCTAATAGCTGATTTGATCAATAGGTCTAGCTCTTGTGTGGATCATGTGTGGGTCGATCCCATTGTCATTGATGAAACTGCAAAATGGCTTATGGTCGTCTCGCCTGGAATCTCAAAGGCTCGTGTGGAGCCGCCCCCCCTCCCCCCCTTGTGAATTCACCCCTCTGTTGTGTAGCAAAACATCCAGACCGCGTGGCCGACCTCGAAAGACTTTACTCTAATCTAGTTGCCCTCAAAAACCACCGATAAACAGCTTGCTTGAAGCCCAGAAAACGTGGGATACCGCGAAATTAGTTGGTATCTCATCAAATGATGAATGTGCTGTTGTATTTGGTCTTAGATAATCGAAAAGAATTATAATCTTGGAGGGGAAAACCGCATAAAAACCCCTGTTTCGTTGGTGTATCTTTGCTTATCTGGATTTTAATGAATTGCCTATTTTGGAATATTCGTGGTATTGGAAAAGGTGAGAAAATTTTACCTATTAGATCGCTAGTGGAAAAAAAGAAGGTTACCTTTATGGGTCTTGTGGAGACTAAACACAAAAGATCTTTTCGAAACAGGATGAAGAGGATGTGGGGTAATGATGATTATGATTTTTATGAAGTCTATGCTTCTGATACGAACGGGGGCGGAGTCATCGCTGTGTGGGATAAACAAACCTTCGTTTCCTCAAATAAACACATGGGAAGTCGATGGATCCTCATTGAAGGTTGTATTAACACGTATAATTTTGAATGTTGTGTGGGTGTCATTTATGGGCATAATGATAGAATGGGAAGATGTGCTATGTTTGAAGAGCTTAAACAGAGTGTGGTCAGTATCAACAAACCAATCCTGCTGCTTGGTGATTTCAATGTCACATTACACGCAAGGGAAAGAACCGGATCTTTCAGATGCGACCATAGCATGAAGGATTTCTCGGAATGGATTACAGATTTGAGATTGCTTGATTTACCCTTACATGGACTGAAATTTACCTGGAGAAGAAATGAATCAAAAAGCAAACTTGATAGAGCTCTATGTTGTCACACATGGCTGACTTCCTTCCCGCATCTCAAGTTACAGGGCCTGAATAGAAGCTTCTCCGATCATAACCCTCTACTCATATCAATGGAGGCTTGCAACAACTGGGGTCCAAAACCCTTTAGGTGTTACGACGCCTGGTTCTTGAATCCAAAATTTAAAGGCTTCCTGGTTAATGAATGGCGCAACATCCCGAATGTGCCCCTACACAACAAACTCAAGATCCTCAAGACCCCCCCTCAAAGCTTGGCGTTCAGCAAATTTTGACCACATGGATAACAAAATTGCAGATTTTGAAGCTGTTATCCATGATCTTGAACGAAAAAGTGATAACAGAATGCTGGATAATATGGAAAAGGCTAGACTGAATGCAGCCAATAGCTCCCTCCATCAGTGGCTCATCAGAAGAGAAAGAATCTGGAGACAAAGAGCTCGAACATATGGCTTCAAATTAAAAGATCACAATACAAAATTCTTTCATGCCTCCACCCTTTACAAAAAAAGAAGAAAGAGATTAGCCAGATAAAAATCAACGGGAGGAGGATTTGCCGGGTGGCAAATCTCAAAGAAGAAATCAGAAATTATTTTGCCCATAGATTTGCCCAAGATCAAGTCCCAAAGTTTGACTTCAATATGGAAAACCGCCCGAAAATCACAGAAGCACAAGCAATTTTCCTTGAAACAACCCGTTCGAGAGAGGAAGTCAAAGCAGCAGTCTGGGCATGCGGGATCGACAAATCTCCGGGTTTCGATGGCTTTAATTTCAAATTCATTAGGGAAATGTGGGAAGAAATTAAGGACGAAATTTACGAGCCTGTTATAGACTTTTTTATTGGAGGGCAATCGATAAGACACTTGAACATCTCCTGGGTTACATTGATACTGAAGGTTGAAAACCCCACATCCATTGAGGATTTTAGGCCAATCAGTATGGTTGGTGCTATCTACAAGATTATTGCCAAAATTCTATCCTCCTGCCTCAAAGAGGTTATAGCCCCTCTCATTGACGAATCACAAAGTGCCTTTGTCGGGAATAGGCAGATACTAGATGGAGTGTTGATTGCAAATGAATCCTTGCGATGGTTGAGAAAAAAGAAAATCCATGGAACCTTGATCAAACTCGATTTTCAAAAGGCATATGATTGTGTGAACTGGTCGTTTTTGGAACTTGTCATGGAAAAGTTAGGCTTTGGGCGGAAATGGATTAGATGGATTATGAACTGTGTGTGCACTGCCTCGATGTCCATCCTTCTAAACGGCTCACCTCTACAACTGTTCAAAATGGAAAAAGGGCTGAGACAAGGGGACCCCCTGTCACCGTATCTCTTCATCCTGGTCAGCGAAGGGCTAGTTTGCATTCTGCAAAAAGCACATGAGATGAACTTGATTGAGGCGGTGAGCATTAGAAAAGCAAAGGTAAACCTGAAACACCTTCAATTTTTGTGATGATACACTTATCTTTGCTCCAAAAAATTCCACATGCATTACAAATTACTTTAGAATTTTAGATGTCTTTGCTATGATGTCGGGTTTGAGTCTTAATTACAACAAGTCCTCCTTTATAACTTGGAATCCAAAAGATCATGCTTGGGCTAGAGACATTGTTGGAAGTGTTGGTT
>NC_080050.1:17690913-17693751 GCF_026212465.1 Amaranthus tricolor | reverse complement strand
AACGATCGGGCAATTTTAGAAAAATTTTCCACAAACTTCCTGTAATAGCCTGCCAAGCCTAAGAAACTTCTTACTTCAGTAACACTCTTTGAATTCGGCCATTCCATCACTGCCCTAATCTTTTCAGGGTCAACAGAAATTCCATCCTTCGAAACAACGTGCCCTAAGAAAGATATCTTTTCTAACCAAAATTCACATTTACTAAACTTGCCAAAAAGTTTCTCTTTTCTCAACTTCTCTAAAACTATCCTTAAGTGCTTCTCATGTTGCTCTTCATTCTTCGAATACACCAATATATCATCAATAAACACAACCACAAACTTATCCAGGTAAGGGTTGAAGTATCTTTGCATGAGATCCATGAATGCTGCTGGAGCATTCGTTAGACCAAATGGCATTACTAGAAACTCATAGTGCCCGTATCTGGTTCTGAATGCAGTCATAGGAATATCTTCTTCAGCAATCCTTAATTGATGATAACCAGACCTCAAATCTATCTTCGAAAAGACCCTTGCTCGCCCCCAACTGATCAAAAAGGTCGTCTATCCTTGGCAAAGTATAACGATTCTTGATGGTAATCTTATTGATCTCCCTATAATCAATGCATAGCCTCATACTCCCATCTTTCTTGCTGACAAAGAGAACCGGAGCTCCCCATGGTGAAACACTAGGTCGAATGAAACCTTTTTCCAGCAATTCATCTAGCTGCTTCTTCAGCTCAGCCAATTCAGCTGGAGCAAAACGGTAATGAGTTTTAGAAATAGGGGTGATATTAGGAATAAGGTCAATATGGAAGTCTACTTCTCTTTTTGGAGGTATACCGGGTAATTCTTCAGGAAACACATCAAAATATTCTTGAACGATCGGGGTTTCTTGCAAACTAGGTTTAGGTTTTACTTCTTCAGTAGTAATAAAACATAATAACCCTTCATCTCCTTGTCTTATCATTTGTGATGCTTGAATTACAGAAATTGTCTCTAGCTGAGATCCTGAGTTCTTCTGAATATACTTCGTTCCCTCAGGAGTTTTTATTCTAACAACCTTTTCCTTACATAAAATCTCCGTTGAATATCTCTCCAACCAATCCATACCCAAAATGATATCAAATGTTCCCAAATCAAATTGAATTAAGTCAGCTGGTAAAATATTCCCACAAATCTCCAATGGAAAATCATAAAAGATACGATCACACAGGTAAGGTGTACCATCAGGTAAATTGATACACAAGTGGGATTTTTGAGGTTTCAAAGAAATAGGAGATATGTGGAAAAAAGCACTAGAAATAAAAGACCTATCCGCTCCACAATCAAACAAAACATTTGCTGTTAAATTACCAATAAGAAATTTTCCAGAAATTACTTTACCTACAACTTCAAACTCCTGGTGTAAACCATCATAATGATCTCCAAAGGTTCACCTCTGACGATATACCCTCTACTAACACCTCTTGGCATCTTTTAATAAGGTAGGGAAGTGTTGCGTACCTATATTTTAAATCGCAAATCGCATTTTTTTTAACACATGAAACACACAAAACAAATTTCATTTAAAATACAATTTTTTTTTAAAAAACGTAATTTATCACGGTGTTTCCTAGTATCGGATAAGAAGATCCGACCGTTCGAATAACGTTGGCTCTGATACCAAGTGTAACAGACAGTCTTTTTCCAAATATAGGTTTATAATAATATAATAGTAGGTAATGCTAAGCGGAAGTCTATCGAACCGTGATTATTGCGAAAAAGAAATAAACAAAACAGAATTTTCAAAGAAAAAAAAAACAAAGAAAACTTAAATTATTAAAATATATTTTTACGTATTACATCTTTCTTTAATACATAATTATCGTCCATAATATAAACTACATACATATAATATCCTAATCTCACATAAACAATACAATAGCTTCTTAATAACTTCATGTAAAGTTAGCTGCAGCATCTGCTCCCGAAATATGGGAACAACCGATGGAAATCGGTCAGCTTTAAAAAAAACCGAGTATAAAAACTTACCGCAATTATGCAAGTATAGAAAATATATGCATTGCATTAAGTAATATGCAAAGATAAGTGCATCACAATAAATAATATGCAAGGTATCTTATGTATTATAGGGAATTTATTTTTATATTAGATTCATTTATATATATTAAACTTCTAGTCCTTCTGCTTGAGTACCAGGGCGTGATTTACTAACACTTCTGCTTGAGTGTTAGGGCGTGGAATCCGATTACTTATTTAATGAATGCAACACATATGATCTTTGTTTGATATATGTAAGGGCCTGTTAGGGTGAGGTAAACCAATACCCCTAACTTAGTGGGAGTCGTCACTCCTCCAGTACAATATTGCTCGAGCCACAGGTCAGGTTAAACAACCTTACTGTGTTCGCCGTATTTTACGTGCCGGAAAACACGTCCCACGTTTTTTACATGCCGGAAGCATGGTTCGACATTTCCTTACTATCAAGCCTTTTTATTATCATGTTACTGTTTTCATATAAATGCAACATTACAATAACATATAATAGAAATAAATTCATTACGAGTTACATATAAATAATCATTTAATATTATAAAGAATCATTTAATATTATTAAAATCAAAACTAAATGGGTCTTTAGTATTTACTTATAGATTAATTCAATTAAGCTTTATTAATTTCTTAATAATCAATTTCTTATTAACTTATTTTTAGATTTAGTACATGAATAATTAATTTTGTTAAGATCAAAATCTATACGAAATATTTTTAAATAAATAAATTATTATTAATAAGTTGGTGTGTATTCTTATTCAACAAAATAAATTAATTTAAATTATTTTTTTTCGTTTTTCTT
>NC_080050.1:17660913-17680913 GCF_026212465.1 Amaranthus tricolor | reverse complement strand
AATATCAATCGGTATTCATTTGAAAGGCATCATGTTATTTTTTTTTTTTAAAAAGGCTTATATAATAATATATATAATTAGTATAAATAAAAAACAATTAACATATATCATTACCGATTTAATAACAAAATAAAAATTAAAAAATAAAAGTCCACCTATAATACAAAATTTAATCAATATACAATAACATATATAATAAATATAACATAAATAAGCTAACATATATTATAAATAACATATATCAAAAATATAAAAATAAAAAAAATTTAAAATATAATTATCATAAATATAACATATGAAAAAATAACATACCTTGTTAATTAGTTGTTGAACAGATGATGTGTTTTTCAAGTATATTGAGAAAATATGGTATTTTTTGAAGAATAAAATAGTGTAAATGCATTGTTTCGTAAAATATGATGTGATTTGTTATTTAAGAAAAATGAAGGTGGGCGGGAAAAATGAAAATTTTAAACTTCCAACTAATTTGCAATTGAATACCAACTATCATGCCACCTCTAAATTTTGCCGACTAAAATGTGTTAGTCTAAAAGTTAGTTGGTGGTTTTCCAACTAACTTTTTTAGGTTTAAGTAGGAAAGTCGGTCTTAAATTCCTAGTAACATACAATAAGTAGGATATTAGTAGGTATTTCCAACTAATACTATTACATGTCAGAATTTCAGTCGCTTATTTCTGACTGTTCTGGTTTTAGTCGAAAATGTTAGTATGTGTTTGTGCGTTTTTTTGAAGTGTAAGGCACATCAATAAGGAGTTTTCCTTAGAAAGTATTATTACTTGTCTTCGTATTAAAGAGAAAGCCCGTAAGCAAGATTAAAGAGAGGAAGTGTTGCTAGTGACAACTAATAAAAATAAAACCACAATTACTATCAAACCCAATGCGAAGAAATTCAAGCCAAAGAACCAGAAGAAAAATTTCCAGCCACTATAATCATAAGAATAATGGTAAGTAACAGTCTCAATTACCTAAGAAGACTTTGATCAATTTTTGTGTTATAGGTGTGAAACTCAGTTCATATGGCACAAAAGTGTAGGAACATGCTTAATTATGTGCCCCTACAAACTAGCATGATTGAAGAACCGTTTATAACAATGATTTCTAAGATCAACCTTATTGGTGGATCAGAAGGCTGGTGGGTAGATGTTGGTGCTTCACACCAAATCTGCTACGATAGAATTATGTTTAAAACATATACAAAGACTATTGATGATAGGACAGTGTTATTGGGAGATTCTCACACCACTAAGTTTGTTGGCATTTGAGAGGAGGAGTTAAAGTTTACTTCTGGAAGAATTGTTATTCTCTAAGAGGTGTTGTACACACCAAAAATGAGAAAGAATTTGGTGTTTGGTTATCTTCTTAATAAGGCTGGCTTTACTCAGGCCATAGGTTCAAACTTTTAATTTCGGCGAAGAATGAAATTCTAGTAGACAAAGGATATGCTACATATGGAATGTTAAATCAATGTTGAAATCAATAAAACTTCTCCTTCTGCTTATATGTTATGCACTTTTAATAATTGGCATGCTTGACTTTGTCATGTAAACAAAAGACTTATTAAAAATATGAGCAATCTAGGTTTCATACCTAATTTTTATTAAATGACTTCAATAAAAGTTAATTTTGTAGCCAAGGAAAAATTCACTAAGTCTCCACATAAGTTGGTTTATAGAGTGTCAAAACCTCATGATTTAATTCATTTTATTATTTGTGAGCTTGATGGAACGTTGAGTAGAAATAGGCAATGATATTTTATCACTTTCATTGATGATTGTTCTATTTTTCACTCATGTGTATCTTATGAAAAATAAAAGAGAGGGATTTGATATGTTTAAGTTATTCCTAACTGAGTTTGAGAACTACTTTAGCAAAAAAATAAAGAGGTTCTAAAGTGATAATGGAATAGAATATGATACTAATTAGGCTTTTATTGAGTTTTATGAATCTCATGGTATCATACATGAAAGGTCCGCACCTTATTCTCTTGAAATGAACCGTAAAGCTGAAAGAAAAAATAAGAACCTAACTGAGTTGGTTATAGCTGTAACTTTGAACTTTAGTGCAACATCTCATTGGTGAAGTGAAATTTTGTTAACTGATTGTTATGTCTTGAATCGTGTGCCTAAGATTAAGAGCAAAAATTCTCCTTGTGTAAAATTGTATGGAAGACAACCCAATATATTTTAGTTTTGGACTTGGGAATATTTATCCTATGCGAGGATTTATGATCCTAAATGGGTCAAGCTTGGGAGTAGAGCATATGAATGTTTATTTGTGGGATATGTATTTACTAGAAAAGCATAGTGGTTCTTTGATCTGAATGCACGTGTGATCATTGAGTCTAATGATGATTTTAAACTTTGAAATAGTGGGGATTTATCATTTTCTATAATTTCTCAAGTTAGAGCACATTTTGAAGACATAGTAAGTGATGCAGAACTAAAGAGAAGTACAGACTAAAGTAGCCAAGGAAGATTCTTCAAATCTTTAGGAAGCCCATACTTCAGTTGATGTTGATCTATGGTAAGAAGTAGTTAATGATGAGATTGATTCTCTTGAATCTAATTGTACTTGGCATTTAGTGGATCTCCCATCGAGATGCAAGATAATTAGTAAATAGGTTTTAAGAAAGAAATTAAAGGTTGATGGTACAATCGATAAGTACAAAGATCGTTTGGTTACTAAAGCATACAACCAAAGGAAAAATGTGGATTTCTTTGATACATATTCACTTGTGACGAGATTAACTTCGATACGAGTTTTACTTTCTCTAGTTGTAGTTCATAATCAAATAATGCATCAAATGGAAGTTAAAACTACTTTTTTGAATGGTGAATTAGAAGAAGAGATCTATATGGATCAACTAGAAGGAAATGTAGTCCTTGGACAAGAGCACAAGGTGTGCAAGTTAGATACATCTCTTTATGGTCTTAAACAAGCTCCTAAACAATGAAAAAACAAATTTGATTATTTGATCATTTCACATGGGTTTAGAGTGAATGTAGTGAAAAATGCATTTATGTTAAGCTTGAAGATAACATTTGCACAATTGTTTTTTTTATATGTGGATGAACTCTTGATCTTTGATTCTATTATATTCATGTTATGAATAGTCTGAAGTAGTTGCTCAATGCTGATTTTGACATGAAAGACCATGGAGAAGCGAATATGATCCTTAGACTTAAGATTATCAGGACATAAAATGGAATTTCTTTGGATCAATCTCATTACATTAAAAAAATCCTTAAGAAATATGTTATTATGACTATAAACCTGCATGCACACCTTACGATCCTAGTATAAAGTTGTTCTAAAACACTGGTGATGGTGTAAGACAGTCTGATTATGCAAGCATCAATGACAGCGTTAGGTACGCTACTGATTGTACTAGACCTGATATCACGTATGTCGTGGAATTGTTATAAAGGCTTACTAGTTGTCCCGGTATGGAGCATTGAAACATTATTAAAATAGTCATGAGGTATCTTAAAAGAACTATGACTCTATGATTACACTATTAGAGGTTTCTAGTTGAATTGGAGGGATATAGTGATGCAAACAGGAATGATGATTCGAAAGCTATTAAATACACTTTCATGATATCTGGTGGAGCTGTATCTTGAAGTCTAAAAACATACTATTTTAGCTCAGTCCACCATGGAGTCAGAAATAATTGCACTATCTATGGCTAGTGAAGAGGCAGGTTGGTAAAGAGGCCTGTTAGCTAAGATTCCTTTATGGGAAAAATCGATACTCCCTGTATTGATCTATTGCGATAGTATCATGGCTATTGCAAAAGTTAAGAATCGTTAATATAATGGTAAAAGCCGACAAATACATCACAAGCGTAACACCATGAGAGATTATATCAAAATTGGAGTAGTTAGAGTGTGTCGGGCAATAAAATATTGTTTAAATGTGAAAGGAAAAATCTACCCCTGATCAAAAGTAAAGTCAAAGTCAAATGTGACCATAAACCTTTCTTCAAAACCCAAGTTAAAATTACCCATAGACCATTGAGTCAAAACCCTAAAATTAAAACCCTAATCTTTCATTTTTGTCTATTACTCCCAATCCTCTCAACTACAACAAAAACACCACTGATCTACCTAAGAAAACTACTCACTCACTCATATCAATATCCCCTCACTTCCACCATGTAGGGAGCAACTCCTTGAACCCTAAATAGACTATTATAAATACTCCTTTAATCAACATAAATAGGTTAGACAATTATACTCTTCTATATCAAAACTCTATCAAATTCTTCTATTTATTTATAGTATCGTTTCCAATCTGACTTAAGCATCGTAAAGGCTTTCTGGGAAAGCTGTAATACCCCAAATTTAGCTTGAAAAAGGATTGATAGACTACTCATATAAACAAGGTGCATCTACTTTTCTAGGGAGCCCATTTGCTAAGAGCTCCACAGTTAAGCGTGCTTGGTGGAGAGCAATCTTAGGATGAGTGACCTCTTGGGAAGTTTTCCCGGGTGCGCACGAGTGAGGCCAATGTGCGCTGGAAAGACTTGTGTTGGTTTGTGGGGCTAGTCTACAGTCTCCAAGAGTAGCCACCAGCGGTTCGAGGGGCCGGGGTGTTACAAAAGCAGCCCCCAATTAGGCTTTGTTTGTGGTTGCAGGTAGTAGATTTCCAGCAGACAGATTAGTGCTCACGCATAAACAGGCATGTATTCAATACTTTTAGTTCTCTTATAAATTAACACTTTCTACACAAAAACAGGATGGACCATATACGCAATAACGATAATTTAGCGGATCTTTTAATGAAAGGATTAGCTAGAGAAAAAGTCCATAATTCATCTAGAATAATAGGGCTACTGCCAATGATTTGAGTCACATATGATGGTAACCTAACCTATAGACTTGAGATCCCAAGAAACAGGTTCAATGGGTAATAATAAGACATGGAGTGATACGTGTGGACTATGTTTTATTTTCAAAACATAGATTCCTAAAGCGATCTAGGTTGAGTTAATATAAACTCTTAATGAGATTTGTACTCTATTTTGAGTGGATTACATAGCTACAAGAGTACTCTTGATAAATTTCACCCTAATATATTCTGGATCATACAAAAGTTCAAGTCGAGAAATACTTTTATTTATGTTCAATCTATATAGTTTTCGATATTGCTCAATAAATATCTTGAAAAATTCAAGTGGGGATTGTTGGTACATTAATAATGTTATAGTAATGAATTGTGAATATGAATGCCTAGCTTTAATTGCCTAACTGTAATTTTGATACATTACTACTAGCATTTTCATTATAACGTTGTAAAACTTTTTTTATCAAATTATTATAGCATTCATGTTAAAGTAATCAATAGAATTCATGTTGAATAAATCAAGGAAAGCATTATTGTAATGTAACTATGAGACTACTTCTTTGGTTTTATAAAAGGAGGAGTATGAGCAGATTGTTTCATACACAAATAAACACATAGTAGTATTACAAATCATACTCTTCTCTCTTACATTCTCCTTTTGGATATTGAGCATTATTCCATATATTTTGGTGTTTCCGCAGAAGTATAGTGCAAACTACTAGTATTATGTACAAAAGGCTGTTTTAACCTGGTGGCATTCGGTTATTATGATCTACTAGCACAAAATTGGGTAGTACTGCAAATGTTCTAAAGAGAGTCACATAGTCCACGTCTCAATTAAATTCGATAACATTGTTCTTGTTATTTTGTAATTATATTTGTTAGGATGAGTTATCCCACATCGATAAATTGAAAATGGTGTGCACGCTTTATAAGCTATTAGAGACGTTCTTCCCATTGCCATATGGTTTTGGGATGGTATATATCTCCTTGGCTTATGAAGTGTGTGCACTTAAGTCCCCCGTTAATATGCTGGCATTCACAATAAGTCCAGCCTAATTTAACAATATTTACAACAAAATCTAATTTGATACTAATCTTTGAGTCGATAGTACTTCACACTACTCAATCCCTACATTGTTGTACAAGTAACGCAGTAAAGATGGCTAATTCTTAATTCACCTTTTATATAATTCATATATGATTGTACATGTTTTCCTGTGTTATAGATGTTTAACAATTATTGTCGTATTTTGTATTTTAGTATTTATGAGTTCCAAGGTCATGTTATACAAAACTAAAAGATTTTGAAGGCCTTCAAATAAGAGATCTTAGTTGTTTTCTTCATTAAAGTATGTAAATTTGTTGAGAATATCAACAATTGTTTTTGCAATGAACTGATTTTATGTCACAACAGAATAATCACTATAGTTGTAGTTGATCTTTCGAGTTTGAGAAAGAAAAAATTAATTTACTAAAACAATTTGATTGGATATATATTGTCAGATTGTTTATCGAACATAATCCTTTCATTTAGTCGGTTAGGACTTAGGGCATTGTTTTGGCCATTTTGCGACATTATGTTGGGCTGAACGGAAGAAAGATTCAATAGAATAAGTTTTGTAATAAAAAATTTCTAAAATAAGCTTTGGAAAATTTTTAAGCAAAATAAGCGTCTTTGTATCTGAGCCTAAGGTCAGGTTGTTCGCCATTAACAGCAAACATGAGAAAAAAATTTACTTTGTTCACTGTTAGTAAAAACGAACAAAAAGAGACAATGTCATAACATTTGAAGGGACAAAAAAAATTAAAAACAAGTTTGTTCTCTATTATCAACAGCGAACGAACTAACAACGAACTAACTCTGACCTTAGACTCGGACACGAAGATTCTTATTTTAGGAATTAAAATTTTCGGAAGTATATAAAGGATTTTTTTTGTTTGAAAAGCTTATTTTATGAGTAGTTTATTTCCTGAACCAACTCTAAGTTGTTCGGGTTTTCGAACTGTAGAAGTGCCGGGTGCCTGCCGGTTTGTCTTTGTGTATGTGTTTGGACTTTGGAGACTACTACAACCCTAGTTTTTCCCTTCTCCTTTCCCCTTTCTCCTTTCAGGGTTATTCTCATTTCCTCCAATTTTAATTTTCCCCCATTAACATCATTTACTTCAGGATCAGGTATTACCAAAACAATACTCTTATCTATAATGTCTTTTTTTATTTACTTTTTAATCTGCTGTTGTTTTGACTGATTGCTTAATTTGCACTAATTGGATTTTATATTGGAGTACCTTTTAACAGTCATACAATAATGTCTGGTGGTGACTCTGAACCAAAGGAATCAACTTTGTCTTGTGCTCGATGTTCCAATCCTGCTCATCTTCAGTATAATCATCTTTTATATCTTATTTTTTTGATTAATTAAATTTATCCATTGATGTTTTTGATTCATTTTAGATTTTTGTATAGTCTTCCACAATATTTTCAAGTGTAGTCTGATTTAAATTATATGGAATTAATAAACTCGCTTAAAATGAAGTGTTATTTCTCAAATTTCGATGAATATTTTTTTTTGAAGATTGGGAAATTTTATTACTTAAATAAGTCACCTAAGAAGAGACCAACAACATTAAAGAGATGTAGGGCGCCCTTGAAATTTCGATGAATATATTGTTAAATTTTCAATAGGAAAAGGGTAGTGAGTTCTTTTTTTAGTTTTCCGTTAATTCTTCTTGTGTTGTGACTCGATTGTATATTGTAAAGGGTTGGCAGAGGGAATCGGAAAATGACAAATAAAGATTAATTTGGGGTGGGAGTTTGTTAAATAATAGTACTTACTTCCTGGAGCTTTTTTTTGTTTTTTTTTTATTAATAATACTCTAACTAGTATAAACACTCCCAAATCTGGCAGACAAGCCTAAATATTAAGATTAGTAGATTTTTAATGCTTCCAAAACATTTTCAATGGGGTTAAGCAATATGGCATCAATGTAAGATCGGTTAAAGCATGCCTCTGAGAACAAATGTAATAGTTAACTGGCTAACATTTATTCCCCAGTTTTCTTGATGCCAGATTCGTAATGTGCTCTTTTATAGTTGATATTGTTTGGTTGATATATTTCCAGTATGGGGCTGAATCTAACTCCCACCTACAATATAATCATTGTAGGTGTCCAAAGTGTGTAGAATTGAAGCTCCCACGGGAAGGAGCTGCATTCTGGTAATAATCAATCTTAATAAAATTTGCTGGAAGGTTTAATTCGAATACATCAGGGCTTTTCCAAGTTTTCTATTAAAATATCATACATGGAAGCTCCTTTTATGATATTGCAGTATGGGAAAAAGAAGGTTGCGTCGTGTATGTATTGATTGATTTAGTAGTGAAACTGTTCAAATCTACAAAGCCTACAGACGCTATACTACCTGCATTGTGTAAACAACTTTTTAGGCATGTTAAAGGGATATGTCATGTTCTTGGCCAATATTTGGTTGTGCAACAATCACATCGCCCCTGTTACCGCATCACTATGACCATTACAGTTATCACGACCTAAGCTACATTTTCACACAATTGTGTAGTGTCTCTAAAGTCCTTGATTGGGGATGAACTTTATAGAATAAGGTGCTGTCTTTGAACTTTGTGAAATCCGTGCTTCAAAGGATGCTTTGGTGGTATCTTCTTCATGGTAATTGTAGCCTCTTGGGAGAATCAAATAATTGGGATAGCTTAGATCACCACACTCTCTTGAAAGCCTCATTCGGTGTTATATTTTACTTAATAGCCATAACCATTTCTTATCGTACCAGATTTAATTTACATATTGACTACTCAAGTCATTTTGAGTATTTCAGGCATGTTAACTATCATAGTTGTGTCTTCTACAGTTCCCAGGACTGTTTCAAGGCATCTTGGAGCTCTCATAAATCAGTGCACTTGAAAGCAAATGCTGCTACTGGGGGCAAAAACGATGAAGGTTGGCTTTATTGCTTAAGAAAAGGACAGACGAGGACTTCAAAACTTCCACATTTTGATTGGACCGGGTACTTGTCCATGTTCCTTTTCTTTTCTACATTCCATATCCTATTATGTATGTAAAACTGGTTTTGCATAAAGGAAATGTCATCATGAATACATTGTGAAACTAATGTTCAGCCCCTAGAAAGTTGTTTTAAAATTTCACACTTCTCTTCAAATTGATCAACTTCTAAATGTTTTTACTAGTGCAATATTTTTCTATGTTAATGTTTTGCATATTTTGAATATTTTTTGATTGACTTTTAATTTTTGAATTGCAATCTTCGAGTTGACTTCATGTTTTGGTTATTCGTTTTTTTATTTTTATTTTTATAATTCTGTTTTTTTTTTCTCTTCTGAAATGCAATCTTTTGTTGTAGATCATTAAGACCTTACCCCATATCAAGCAAGCGTGATGTGCCATCACACATTGAGCTACCTGATTGGGCAATGAATGTAAGTGTTTTGTTTTTTTATTGACATTTGCCGGTCCACTTGTATTGTTATCTAGATAGTTAAAAGCAATGAATGATATTTTTTGGAGATGGTGGTAGCTATATGCTTCTTCTTTGTCCCTTAATCTCAATTAAAATGAAGTGCTTCTGCGATTAACTTGTATATTATGCCAATTCTAAACCTCTTATGAAATGATTCATGTTTGTAGGGTGTCCCCAAGATTGAACCGGAGAGCTCCCTACAGCATGTTGTTGAGGTATGCTATAATAATATACTCTCTATTGCTTACAATTGTACATAAGTGCTTTTGTCCTGTCAGTTGAGGAACTTGTTTCTCCTTGTTAATTACTAATGGTTTGTAAAATAAAATTGAAGATCAAATCTCCAGAGCAGATAGCGAGAATGAGAGAGACTTGCAAGGTAAGTCATTTGGTTTATTTGGGATCTTTTTAACTATGAACTGGGAATTCTTTTCCTTATTGCAGTGCCCCTTGTGGCTCTGAGATTATTTGCTATTATTATTTTGTTTTGCTCGAGGTAGAGTTGTGCATGCATATCTCATTGCAAGCCCTTCTTGCTCAGATCATCATATTTCAAATCCTCACAAAAAATAGAAAAGAAAAACAGGTTTGAGATTTGAGAGTTAGACGAGGGATAAACCACACAATACTTCCCCAAGGGACTTGATCAGTGCAAGAAACTATTTGCAATGTGTATGGTGGGAATTACTATAGTATTTGTTTTTTCAAATTAGCTTGGAAAAAGGAATAAAGCTAGCGATTGGGGGGGGGGGGGGGGGGGGGTTACGCTTAGATGATTCCTATAATCACTATAAAATTGAGTTGATTGGTTGCAGCTATTGAGAGTGTGTTTATCCCTTGAAAGTGAGCCATACTGGTATTTGGTAAAACTATTGTCACCGTATTTCTATCTTAGTTGTTATAGCTCCAGCCGAGGCTATGGAATATGGAACTAATTGCTTTATGATGTATTGAATTAGTTTTAAAAAGCGCGCCTCACTTTGTGCCTTGTGAGCCTCGAGCTTAGGCTCAGTTGAAAACGCCTTGTCTAGGTAATGCAAAACCTACACAAGAGGTGTGCGCCCGATGTGCCTCCTTGTTTGTATCGATAATTGATTTATGCTTGTTCGTTCGAAAAAGAAGTAAAACTCGAAACTCAAATTTACTTGAATATAAAGTTCGGGAAAGCGTTGCTTCTTTAAGAAAAGCAAAAACATTCAAAGAAGAAAATAACTTTTGGAATTCTTCGTATGAATGATATCTGTTTTTATGCTTTGTTAAGTTGAGTAATGATTTTACCGGCTTAATTGGATGATATTTTTTTTTATGCTTGTTCACCCAATGGACAAGCACTTGTGTATGAATGAATCAGGACAACGAAATGGTATGACTTATATCAACAGTGTATGATTCAAGGGTGTGCTTGATTCTAGGAACTGGCTCATAGATAATAATATTAAGGGAAAAGAAGATGACATTCTATTCATGAGTTCGAGTAACTGAAAATTAAACATAGATAAAGCTTTTGAGATTGTTTTACTCTCAAAACTAACCCCTCTGTTCCACTCAATTTGCCCCATTTTTTATTTTTGTCTTTAGCCAATGATTTTGGCCCATTTCTATTTAGGATATAAAAAAACACTTTTACTCAATGTTTTCTCTTATTTTACCACTTTAACCAAATATACCCAACTTCTTAATTTCCGTGCCATTGGCAAATGTGGCAAAAAACATAGGTTGGAGGGAGTAACACGCAAGAGGAACTAATTTTCAAATAATGACTCTTGCTGTAGTCCCTACGCTAGCTCATATCCTATCCCACTCTCTAATGTTAATAACTCGGTGTCTCAATGAACGCTTCTCTAATTGAATGATGTTGTATGTGTAACATTCTTATATTATGGAGGCAAATACTTACTGAAATTCAGTATTAATCAAGAGGAAATTTAATTTTAATTAAGAAGTTACTTAAAGTTTAATAATGTTCAATACTTGAAGTGTAACATTCTTAAACTTTAATTAAGAGGAAATTTAGTAATAATCAATAGGAAATTTTGGTAATAAATTACTTGAACTAAACCAATGCAATGTTCATTGAACATCCAAAATAAAGGAAAATTACAACCAAAATAATGTTTATAACTTCAAACTACAATTTAGAGACTTCAAATATAACTTAGTTATTAAATGAATCTCTTAAATGTGAAATCAGATAACCAAATTTAATAACGTTTATAACTTCAAACTACTTCTAGCCCTGCCTTCAATCATCCTTTGAGGTGCCATTGAGGTTTACTAAAAACAAAACCATTGAAAAACACACAAAAACATAGTTGGTCGAGTACTGAACACTTGTGACTGCCAAATAAATTGCTAACTTTTGTTTGAAATTGTGTTGATAAACTCATTTTGTATAAGGCACTTTTATGCATAAAGCATATAATTACACTTGATTCAAAATCATTAGTTCATAGACTTTCCAAAACACTTTTATTCATAGATTATTCTGTCATACTTCACTCAAATCGTAAGCTTTATATAAGTGAAACTCACACTATGTTACAGGGGTACTGACTTAAGTCATCTTGTCACTTCTTTTGCAACCTATAACTCTTGTTATGCCATAAACATGTTCACAACCTCAATTGTGGCATATGTACCCAACACATTTTTATATTCAACAATCAACACATAAATTCTCTTGTATATATAATTTTAAATTTTGATTTCCATGGTAAATGTTAGTTAAGCTTTTCCACTTGGAATATACATGCTTATTTGCATAATCATAATGATATATTTTAAATATAGACTTTTCTACATGGGATAAATATTCTTGTTTGTAAAATTAATATTCTACATCATGTAGGAAACACTTTTATTAAAAACCAATTTCAATAAAATCATGAAAAATGATTTTTAAATACCGATGTCAGTTCATTTTAATTGAAGAAGGTATGAATTCAAATAGTTATATATCCGATTCAAAACCATCACCAGAATTTAACCATATATTACTCCCTCTATTACATTGAAATAACCCTGTTTTCTATTTTAGCCCGTCCCATTGAAATAACTCCCTTTCTATTTTTGTCCATGACCCACACACTTTCTCTAATCCTCATTCATATATTTTAAGGAAATTCTATATGGTAGGAATATACTTTTATGAAATGCCAATGGTAGTAAATCTTAAAAACAATTCCATAGGATAACATTGCAATGTTGTACTTAAAGCTACTGTAACATTAATGGGCTAAAAATGTTTAATTGGCCGTTAAGTTGTAAAATATCTTATTTGCCCTTGTCTTCTTTCTTTATTTAGTTAAGATTTGCTACCACTGGCGCGTTTCATAAAAGTATGTTGTACCTAATGTTATTGTAGCTTTAAGTACAACATTACAATGGTATTTTGTGGAACTTTTTTTAAGATTTGCTACCGCTGACGTTTCATAAAAGTATGTTGCTACCATATAGAATATCCCTATATTTTATCCACCTTTTCATCTAATCCACACATTTCTCCCACTTTCCTATTACTATTACTCATTTTTTTAATTTCATGCCAATTACGCTATTTCTATGGGACTGTGAGAGTAACTTATTATGCAAAGTGTTTTTATTAAAGTAACCATTTCTTAAATACCTTAAAATTTATCAATAATTAAATTAATAATGTAATATAGTTCTCTAACAGGGTCAAAAATACTTGGTAATTTATAAGTCATTATTTATAATGATTTTAAAGTCATTTTGTTAGATTTTAAGTGGTTAAACCAATTAACCGTTAATTTACAATTATTTAATACCTAAAATTAGTTAATAATATTTTACTAATATTTTTAAATTATAACTCAACAAAGTTAAATCGATTTTTTAAGTGGTGGAAGGTTATTGATATTAATTTAACTTGGTAATATGAGTTCAAAACTCCTTGAATTTATTTACCAATTTAATCCTTTTTAATAAATAAGCAATTTCCAAATAAATAAATAAGTTAATATTATATTAATAATAAAAATTTGAAACTTATCCTAAGGTTCCACATGCCATATTATATGATTTTTAAGATATTTTAATTATTATAAACATGCCATATATTTTATATAAATTAATATAGTCATGTTAAACGTTAATTCGATAAAATTAATTCAAGTCTATAGAAAGTCTAAGGAAATTCCCAACATGTAATTCCTATTTAATAATATTTTCAAGTCCAAATAATTTTATCAGTTAATTGTTTCTTATTTTACAACTTTTCAATTTAGAATTTAATAATGAACGATTAAACTAAAAAAGATATTCTATATGTTAAACACGAACTTTTGTAAAAGACCAGAGGTAGCAAATCATTAAAAAAATTCCAAAAAATAGCATTGTACTTTTGAAATTTAAGCTGCTCTAACATTAATGCCCGAAAAACGTTAGATTATAAGTTGTGAAATTTCATTTTTACCCGTGTCGTTTTTCACTAAAATACATTAACTTTCTTTCCTTAAAATTCTGCAAAATACCATTGTACTTTTTGGAATTTAAGCTGTTGTAACATTAATTGCCAAACAACGTTAGATTATACGTTAAGTTGTGGAATTTCAAAAGTACAATGCTATTTTGTGGAACTTTTTAAAAATTTGCTACCACTAGTCTTTTGCAAAAGCTCGTGCCTACCATGTAGAATATCCTAAATAAAAATCATGAAAATTTCCTTTTAAATTATGATGGTCAATTTTTGTTGGTAGCATAAGAACAAGTTTTTCCAAATCTTTTAAATAGCTAAGAATGTAACAACCTTATTCTTTTTGGAAATAAATTAAATATGTAAAAATATATAAAAACTCCAAAATATATAGATGAATGCAAGGAAGAATATACTATAAATATCCTTTAACATTTTACTACTAGAACATTCTTGGAAAACATTTTAAAATATTTCTCAAGCTCTCATGATTCATTCATCACAAATACTCAACGAAGAATATTTTCAAAGTTTGATTTTATGTATTTTTACATTATAATAATTCACAAAAACATGTATGATGCCCACAACGCTAGTGCACATAATAAATCATTATAAAACATACATCAATATTTAAATATTGATAATAAATTTTTCTGATTTAAAAAACATGTTTTTGTGATTTTTAAAAATAAAACTTTTATAGAACTTAAAGTTTTTCTACTTTCCACATAAAATTAACCCATATGAAATACCTCTTTCCAAAGCTCCAAATGCTCTTCAACTTCTGGTCCTTATTCCTTATCTACTAGGATCCAATTTTCCTACTACAAAACATATTTAAAAGCATCTAATAGCCAGTATTAATTTTGGATATTTAATATGTAACTAATTTTTCTTACTAGAGATTGTTAGATTATATACTCTTTGATTTTTTTGTAACTTTGGAGTAGACATTGTGTTGAACAATACTTCTTAATGATTCACAAATTTAATATTTTGAGTTTTAAAGCTAGAAAACAAGAAGTAGAAATTGTATTTTATTGGAAAGAAAATTTTCTCATTTTTATCTTATTTGGCCCAAATTTTTGGGACTTTTAAAGAGATGATTTTTTCTCGTTTTACTGATTAGTGATGAAATATATGTTTATAATCTTGATTTATGAAAATAATTTCATGTAACAATAATTTCAGTGTACTAGTCTTTATGTAAAGCTTGTAAAATAAAGTTTATAGGACAACTTTTAATATACCTTGTCGAAATCTTGATTTGATAAACGATAAGAATGCAAAGTTCTTGTAATGTGGAATATGTTTATGATATTTTTAAGTACGTAAACTTGTATTTTTGAGTATGTGGGAGTTGTTATTGAAGTGATTTATGTTAGGAAAACAAAAGTTTTGAAGAGATGATTTTAGATTGAGTTTGTGAGTACTTAGAAAGAAAATAGATGAGCAAATGGGAGGGAAAAGGTGCGACTGATTCTATATATAAGGGCAAGGGAGTGATTTTGCTTCGTGTTTCTCATGTTTAGGCGTGCTTGCAATGATGCTCTTTCTTGGGTAGAACTATGGCATGCTTAGCATGCCCTTAGAAAAGAGAAAAAGGAAATGGTGGGGTGTTCAAGGGCAAGGGTGGCCGGCTAGGGGGTATAACCTACGGGTTTTGGTCTTCTTTTGTTTCATTTTCTTAATATAGGAATAGTTTAGAATTCTGGTACCATTTGATGTTTATAGAATTAGTTTGGGCAACATGATGCCCATTTAAAAATCACTTGTATAAAGTGAATGGATATTTTTTTTATTCCCATTATGGGAAATAAAATAGAAAAATAATTGTATTTCTTTAATATTTGTGGATTGTTGCTCAACGTCAAGTGTTATTTCCAAAGTTTAAGTAACTTGTTATAATTCTTAACTTGTGAATTACAAGTTTATGATCATCGTAATTTTCTATTTACTATCATCGCTAATAAAAAAATTAGACACCCAACTACTATGATAAATAAGGTTATTCACTAGACTATTTAAAAATTTCATTTCAAGGTGCTTCCAACAACATCATAAAGTTATTCCCTTTGTCTCTTTTTTGTAACAATGCTCCATATGATTTGATACTCTCCAGTTGTTTTCTTTTGATTTTTTGGAGTCTTGTTCTGAAATCTAATAACTTGTTTCTTCAGATTGCCAGACAGGTTTTGGATGCTGCTGCTCGTATTATTCAGCCTGGCATTACGACCGATGAAATTGATAGAGTAGTCCATGATGCAACTATAGCAGCAGGTTAGTGTAGATCTATGACAAGAAATAAAGCAACTCTGATTTGCCTTAAACTCTTAACTTTCGTCGTTTTAATTTCATAGTTTAGAGCTAAGACTGCCAAATATTTTGTTGATAGTATGTCGATTTGTATAGTTTTTGAAACCATTGCCAGCATCTGACAAGATCTGTAGTTTATTCTTGTTGTTCGGATTTTGTCTCCTATCAGTTTTCATTGAAATATTTTAGTTCATTTATGTTTTGGGATAAGATAAGCATCGGCCAACCATAATTTTGTCGCTTCTAGAGTTATGTACGAGAATTATATTTTTCCGAGATATGCATTAGCCCAACTGTGATTTGTGACCGTGAGTCCCTTAAAATTAACTGTGCTGGGCTGAGTAAGCTATTAGGCCATTAGGATTCAATTATCTTCTTTAAACCTATCAAATATGGTCTCCTCATGTGTGTCAAATACTCATCCACTCACCTGCTCACCCACTAGCAGTATCAAAAATCAAATCCCTAAGTTACAAAACTTCATCATCAACAATTTACTAAATTATTATCGAACAATGCTTTGCGCTAGGCTTCGTTGTGTCACCAACTATAAGGTGCTAAGAGCCTAAGGTTTAGGATAATATTATGTGTTATTGGCCAATTTCAGTCGTATCATGTATATCTTCATGGGAGAAATGACATTCCACTCCTTGGAAATATAATTTCAAAAACCAGCTATGCTAGATTGGAATTTAGAGAGCCCTTGAAGGTTTAATATTATCTCGAGTTCCTAAAAATTGTGGGTTGCATCTCTTAACTACACTAGCTCTCTGATATCATGATTGGTTTGAAGATTTGGGGATTATGTAAGAAATAATTAGAGTTTCTTCCAACTTGAAATTTGAACATAAATTTGGTTCTTCTTGCAAATTTGGAGCATTAGTTATAACTCAAAACGTTTCTAAGAATGTTTAGTCTCTCAATAATTAATATAACTAAGTTCTAGACATACAAGAAAAATGCTTTTAATGGTTTAGGGTCACAAAACCACCAAGTCGTTGGTGATGACAGACAATTTTTGGAATAACTTGCGAAATGGGGGATGAGGCACTAAGGGTTCATCGGGCCATGAAATGCAAGTTCTGGTTAAAAACACCGAGTCGTCGCCCACTTGACCCATGTGTTTTTCATTGTTCCTTGCGCATATTTCTTGAGCAATTTTGGCTCTATTGTCTTGTTACTTGTATCCTCAGGTGTAGCATGAAAGGGAGAACTTATGCACAAGCACAAGTGATCTTGGATTTACATATTGTGTACTTAATGGAGAAGTTAATCAATTGTAAGATTCCAAAATTACAGGGTTTCTTAAAAAAACTAAGAAAACCACCATTCTGATTTTCAAGATCCTTGCAAATTCTTTGAATTTTTATTCTTTGGACATGTGTCCACTAAAAACGAATTCATCATTCAATTTTCTCTTGCCAAGAAAATTGTTCACTGCATAACCTGTAGTGTATCTCTTGAGTTTAATTCAATGGATTCAATTGGGCACATTGTAGGAATTTACATTTAAGGGTTGTTTGGAATGAGTTTTAATATCTAAGGGGGTAAATTAATGTCAAAGTAGTAAAACAAAGTTAGATAGACGATTAAAGGAATTTGTTGTTAGAGAGGTGGAAGAATTGGGTAGAAAATAATAAAAAATGGATAAATTAGCAACTAGTTTCCTCATTCAGGGGTATAAATTTACCCTTGGGGAGGGTGGGGTGGGAGAAATCTTTTCCTCCAAATGAGGGAGATCATCCTCCTTTTTTATTCATCTTTTTTAATTTTACTCTCATTCTACCTCTTTCACAATTATTTCAATCACTTCATTTACATCTCTAATTACTTTTGTTGCATTAGTTTGACTTTTTTTACCCCTTGAAATATTTACGGTAATGGGAGTGATGTCATTACTGTAACACCTGAATATCGCCCGAAACCATAAGATATCCCTTGATACGGCCCAAAACGAGTTTTTTTTTTTACATCTTTACAACGCGGGAAATATTGGTCATTTATTTTAAAACCTTTACAATGCGGCCGATGCGATGTGATGCATCCGTTTTTTTATACTATTATTGTCCGTGTTCAAACAATAAATTGGGTGGTAAAATTTGTGGTTAAGTTTGCCCGCATATATTTTCATTATGTTTATATTGTGGGCTAGTCTCTTTTTACAGCATTTTTGTTGTATTTAAGGTTGTTACTTAATTAACAATCTTAACAGTATTTGTCTTCAACAAATTTTAAGTTCTAATTATGTTTAGCATAATAGATTGGCTAAGTTGCATCTTGTGTAAAGAGTGAAACGAGTATCTGAGGTCTCTTGATGCTTTTAGTGTCTATTTATGTGTGGGAACCAAATAGTTGTAATTTATCTTTGAAGCTCTTTTAACCAAGCTATAATGTGCATGAGATTATATAACTGACATTTTCTTTGATGTATGTAGGAGGTTATCCTTCCCCATTAAATTATCATTTCTTTCCGAAATCCTGCTGCACGTAGGTACTTTTACATGTTAAGTTTTTCGAACTTACTAGTGATTGTGATATCTTTAACTAACTTCTGCTGGTTGTAGGTCTGTCAATGAAGTTATTTGCCATGGAATACCTGATGCCAGGTGCGTCTCTTCTGACATCATGTAGCTTTATTTTTTTAATCTTAAATTTAATCTCTTACTAATGGCTATTAAACTCTTGCTTCAGGGTATTAGAAGATGGTGATATTGTAAATGTTGACGTCACTGTTTACTACAAAGGAGTACATGGTGAGGAATATGTTTCTTTCAGATGTGTGCTCACTGGTCATTCAACAAGTGCCTTGGGGTTTGATGTGTTGATTGCTGCTTGGTCATTTGTAGGTGATCTGAATGAGACCTATTTTGTTGGAAATGTTGATGAAGCTTCACGAAAGCTGGTCCAGTGTACATATGAATGCCTGGAGAAAGCTATATCTATAGGTTGGTGACTTAAAATTCCTTTTTGCATTTCTTTTATTTTTCTGAGTTTGTGTGTCTCTGTGTTTTTGAAGAAACATAGTGTACAGCCCCTGTCATATAGTGAAAATGTTTCACTTTGGCTATTGAATAACTTGGACAATACATGTTTTTTCATAGATTAGTTTGTATTTCAAAAGAAATTTTGTAAGTTGACAGTTAGCTTTTCACACGATATATTTGGAGCTGGCTTATTTGCCTAAAATGCCTCATTTAGTACGGTTTATTCTGGCTCTATCTCTCTGACCTGAAGAGAAATATAAAGAGGTAGATAGAGAAACGTTGCGTTTGATATAAATTTGGAGTGATGCATCCAATGTATTGTAGTCCTTGCACTAACGTCTTGATTTCTATGCAACTTTTTGGCTATTGATACGTTGTTTTTCTGGGTTGATTTCAGTGAAGCCTGGTGTGAGATTTAGAGAAGTTGGAGAGGTTATTAATCGGCATGCTTCTACGTCAGGGTTCTCTGTGGTATGTCTTATATATATACTAGGAGCTAGTTTGATTATCCCACAACGAGCTCACGCTTCTTGACAAATGCAGGTTAAGTCATATTGTGGTCATGGAATTGGAGAGCTTTTCCATTGTGCTCCAAATATTCCTCACTATGCTAGTATCCTTGAATAACTTTGCAATCTTGTTTGTTGTATAATTTACTATAATTGTGTGCCACATTTAGCATTGCTGTTTAGCTAGTGTTAGGCTACTGAACAATCTCTATTTGGTTTGTGACTCACTGCATTTGTACTTGAGTGTTGACTTCCTTAATACGAGCAGGAAATAAAGCAGTTGGTGTAATGAAGGCTGGACAGACCTTCACAATTGAACCAATGATTAATGCAGGTATTTGGTACATCTATTCAACCATGTATTTTTGCCTTGT
>NC_080050.1:17643374-17648374 GCF_026212465.1 Amaranthus tricolor | reverse complement strand
TACATATATATATATATATGAGATATAGATTGTGTATTAATTTCGTGAAATATTATTGAGTATAAATATTATTATTAATTTTTTCAAAAAAAACAAACCGCAAAATCTGAAATAATTTTAATTAAAATAGTAAACATTAATATTTTTTAAACGAAAATTTTTCTGTACATATATATATATGAAATATAAGTTGTGCATTAATTTCGTGAATTATAGTTGAGTATAAATATTATTATTAATTTTTGCTTAAAAGACGCATTAAATAAGAAAATTCATAAATTGGTTAAAAATAAATAATTCTGGAAAAAAATAATTTATTTTAGTGTTACTGTATTTTCATTTCATTTAAATTATTTTTTTTTGTAAAATTTTGTGATATTGAAATTTTAAAGAAATAAATTAATAATCTAATTTGTTATTGTAGGCAAAAAGAAAGAAAAATGAAAATAATAATTAAAATTAATTTATTTTGGTGAATAAGAATATACACCAACTCAATTAATAATAAGTTATTTATTTTAAAATATTTCATGTAGATTTTAATCTTAAGAAAATTAATTATTCATGTATTAAATCTAAAAATAAGTTATTAAGAAAATAATGAAGCATAATTGAAATTTATTTAAAAATAAATACTAAAGACCCATTTAGTTTTGATTTTAATAATAATAAATGATTATTTGTATGTAAGTCGTAATGAATTTATTTCTATTGTATGTTATTGTAATGTTGCATTTATATGAAAACAGTAACATGATAATAAAAAGGCTTGATAGTAAGGAAATGCCGAACCATGCTTCCGGCATGTAAAAAGCGTGGGACGTGTTTTCCGGCACGTAAAATACGGCGAACACAGTAAGGTTGTTTAACCTGATCTGTGGCTCGAGCAACATTATACTGGAGGAGTGACGACTCCCACTAAGTTAGGGGTTTTGGTTTACCTCACCCTAACAGGCCCTTACATATATTAAACAAAGATCATATGTGTTGCATTCATTAAATAAGTAATCGGATTCCATGCCCTAACACTCAAGCAGAAGTGTTAGTAAATCACGCCCTGGTACTCAAGCAGAAGGACCAGAAGTTTAATATATATAAATGAATCTAATATAAAAATGAATTCCCTACAATACATAAGATACCTTGCATATTTTTTATTGTGATGCACTTATTTTTACATATTATTTGTTGCAATGCATATATTCTCTATACTTGCATAATTACGGTAAGTTTTTATACTCGGTTTTTTTTAAAGCTGACCGATTTCCATCGGCTGTTCCCATATTTCGGGAGCAGATGCTGCAGGTAACTTTACATGAAGTTATTAAGAAGCTATTGTATTGTTTATGTGAGATTAGGATATTATAAGTATGTAGTTTATATTATGGGTATGTAAAAACGATAATTATGTATTAACGAAAGATGTAATACGTAAAATTATATTTTAATGATTTAAGTTTTCCTTGTCTTTGTTTTTATTGAAAATTCTGTTTTGTTTTGTTTCTTTTTCGAAATAATCACGGTTCGATAGACTTCCGCTTAGCATTATTTACTATTATATTATATTAAACCTGTATTTGGAAAAGAACTGTCCGTTACACTTGGTATCAGAGCCAACGTTATTCGAATGGTCGGATCTTCTTATCCGATACTAGGAAACACCGTGATAAATTACATTTTGAAAAAAAAATTAAATTAAAATTAGTATTTTAAATGAAATTTGTTTTATGTGTTTTCTGTGCTTAAAAAAAAAATATATGTGATTTGCAATTTAAAATGTAGCTAACGCAACACTTCCCTACTTTATTGAAGATGCCAAGAGGTGGTGGTAGAGGATGTATCGCAAGAAGTGAACCTCAAGAGACGAGGAATGATTTTGCTGATGACACGACCCAGGATGCAAGAGTTCAGGCTCTGGAAAATCAGTTAAGAATGATGGAAAGGAATAATGAGAGGCTGCTGAACTTAATGGAGAAGCAGATGAGTCGTTTCCATGAAGATGATGAGGGGAAATTTTATAAGAGATTGTCTAGTCATCAACCTCCAAAATATGATGGAGAACCTGATCCAGTTCGCTTTGAGGATTGGATTGCAAAAATGGAGAAACTGTTGGAGGCTATAAACTGCCCGTCAAGGATGAAAGTGAAATTAGCCGCATTCTACTTAACAGGCACTGCTGAATTATGGTGGAGGACTGTAAAACAAACCGCCATAGATTCTACATGGGAAGAATTTATAAAGAAGCTTTGTGATCAATTTTACCCACCCTCGCTTCAGAGAAAGAAAGAGAATGAATTCTTGTTTCTGAGGCAAGGAACTATGACAGTGATCGAGTACGCAAGTAAGTTCAGAAAGCTGGCTAGATTCGCTACCGAAATAGTGATCTCTGATCGAGGCAAGGCGATTAGATTTTTCGAAGGTCTGAACCTCAGGATCCAAAAAGGCACTCCTAGATATCAAGATTTTGATGATTTGTACAATCAAGCCTTGGAGTATGAGCGTATTTTGGAAAAAGAAGACGGGTTTAATAAAAGAAAGAATGAATCTAGTGGGGGCAGTAGGTACAAGAAGGCCAGGAATGAAGGGAAGAAGCCGTTTCAGACTGTAGCAAGGCCGACACAGTGGAAATGTAGGTTATGTGGAAAAGATCATCGAGGCCGAAACTGTAATGGGAAGATTGTATGTTACAAGTGTCACAAGGAGGGACATCTGGCTAGTAACTGTGGGGAAACGTTCAATCTGAGCAAAACAACATCAGAAGCTGCAGGAAACAGAGCATTTGGCAATTAGAGGAATGAGACTAAAGCATCAGTAGGCCTGCATGCAATTGGAGATCATTATGATGGTTTACACCAGGAGTTTGAAGTTGAAGGTAAAGTAATTTCTGGAAAATTTCCTGTTGGTAATTTTACGGCAAATGTTTTGTTTGATTGTGGAGCGGATAGGTCTTTTATTTCCAGTGCTTTTCTCCGCATATCTTCTATTTCTTTAAAACCTCAAAAATCCCACTTGTGTATCAACTTACCTGATGGTACACCTTACCTGTGTGATCGTATCTTTTATGATTTTCCATTGGAGATTTGTGGGAATCTTTTACCAGCTGACTTAATTCAATTCGATTTGGGAACATTTGATATCATTTTGGGTATGGATTGGTTGGAGAAATATTCAGCGGAGATTTTGTGTAAGGAAAAGGTTGTTAGAATAAAAACTCCCGAGGGAACAAAGTGTATTCGGAAGAACTCAAGATCTCAGCTAGAGACAATTTCTGTAATTCAAGCATCACAAATGATAAGACAAGGAGATGAAGGGTTCTTATGTTATGTTACTACTGAAGAAGTAAAACCTAAACCTAGTTTGCAAGAAACCCCGATCGTGCAAGAATATTCTGATGTGTTTCCTGAAGAATTACCCGGTATACCTCCAAGAAGAGAAGTAGACTTCCATATTGACCTTATTCCTGATATCACCCCTATTTCTAAAACTCCTTACCGTTTTGCTCCAGCTGAATTGGCTGAGCTGAAAAAGCAGCTAGATGAATTGCTGGAAAAAGGTTTCATTCGACCTAGTGTTTCACCATGGGGAGCTCCGGTCCTCTTTGTCAGAAAGAAAGATGGGAGTATGAGGCTATGCATTGATTATCGGGAGATCAATAAGATTACCATCAAGAATCGTTATCCTTTGCCAAGGATAGATGACCTTTTTGATTAGTTAGGGGGAGCAAGGGTCTTTTCGAAGATAGATTTGAGGTCTGGTTATCATCAATTGAGGATTGCTGAAGAAGATATTCCTAAGACTGCATTCAGAACCAGATATGGGCACTATGAGTTTCTAGTAATGCCATTTGGTCTAACGAATGCTCCAGCAGCATTTATGGACCTCATGCAAAGATATTTCAACCCTTACCTAGATAAGTTTGTGGTTGTGTTTATTGATGATATATTGGTGTATTCGAAGAATGAAGAGCAACATGAGCAGCACTTAAGGATAGTTTTAGAGAAGTTGAGAAAGGAGAAACTTTATGGCAAGTTTAGTAAATGTGAATTTTGGTTAGAGAACATATCTTTCTTAGGGCACGTTGTTTCGAAAGATGGAATTTCTGTTGACCCTGAAAAGATTAGAGCAGTGATGGAATGGCCGAATCCAAAGAGTGTTACTGAAGTAAGAAGTTTCTTAGGCTTGGCAGGCTATTACAGGAAGTTTGTGGAAAATTTTTCTAAAATTGCCCGACCGTTGTTTGAGTTGCTTAAAAAGGGAGTTCGGTTTCAGTGGGGCGAGAAGCAGAGTAAATCATTAGAAGAGCTTAAAAGGAGACTTACGACGGCACCTGTATTGATCATGCCCGACTGTGGGAAAGCATTTGAGGTATATTGTGATGCATCGAAGGAAGGTTTGGGATGTGTGCTAATGCAAGAAGGCAAAGTAGTAGCTTATGCGTCAAGGCAATTAAGGCCACACGAGTTGAATTATCCAGTACACGACATTGAACTAGCAGCTGTAATTTTTGCTCTGAAGTTATGGAGACATTATCTCTATGGAGTACCATGCAAGATCTTCACTGATCATAAAAATTTGAAATATGTCTTCACTCAGAAGGAGCTGAATATGCGACAAAGGCGGTGGCTGGAAATCATTAAAGACTTTGAAGTTGACATAAATTATCATCCCGGAAAAGCAAACAAAGTGGCAGATGCATTGAGCAGAAGGCCGAGGATATCTGTAAATGCTATAATGACGGTACCTTGGGAATTATATCGAGAAATCCAGAAGTTAGATCTAGAAATTGTTAATCACTATCAAGTTGTTGAATATTTGGGAGCAATGACTATACAACCGACTTTGTTCGAAAGAATTATAGAAGCACAACAAGAAGATCCCGAGATAATCGAGTTAATCATTCGAGTTCAAAGAAAAGAGACAGAAGCGTTCGAAGTGGGTGAGAAAGGTGAACTAAGAATGAACGGGAGATTGTGTATACCAGACAACACAGAGTTGAAAAA
>NC_080050.1:17633374-17638374 GCF_026212465.1 Amaranthus tricolor | reverse complement strand
ATTATTTCAGTCTTCCCTTCTTACAAGAGTTTCGTCCTCGAAACTAACTCAAACTAATGGTTACAAATATATCACTCAAATAAGTAAGGGTATCTAATTAACATGTCGTCCTCTTTTTCCCAAGTAGCACTGTCGGCATCCTGTCCACTCCATAGCACTTTCACAAGTGGAATCCTGCGGCTACGGAGTTTTCTAACCTCTCGACCGAGGATCCTCAGGGGCTTCTCCTCATACTGCAAGCTTTCAACAAGTTGAATCGGCTCATACTGGAGAACATGTGATGGATCAAACACATACCGGCGCAATTGCGACACATGGAACACATTGTGAACCTTAGCTAATTGTGGGGGTAATGCTAACTCATAAGCTACCTCCCCAACTCTGCGCAAAATTTCATAGAGTCCAATGTACCGAGGATCAAGCTTCCTTTGCATTCCAAACCTCTTAATTCCCTTTGTTGGCGAGACTTTAAGGAACACCTTCTCACCGACTTGGAACTCAAGTTTCCTCCTCCTACGGTCTGCGTAAGATTTCTGTCGATCTTGGGCAGCCTTCATCCGGTCTCTAATGATTCTGACTTGTTCAGCGGTCTCTCTGATCATCTCTGGTCCAATGAGCACGCCGGGCCTCCCGGTATCCCAATAAAGTGGTGTCCTACACCTTTGGCCATACAAGGCCTCATACGGAGCCATACCAATACTACTCTGGTAACTATTGTTGTAGGAGAATTCTATCAATGGTAAGATGTCCTCCCACGAACACTGAAAATCAAGGGCACATGCCCGAAGCATATCCTCTAGGGTCTGGATAGTCCTCTATGTCTGCCCATCTGTAGCTGGGTGAAAAGCGGTGCTGTAATTAAGGGTCGTGCCGAATGCCCTTTGTAGCTCATTCCAAAATTGAGCCACAAATTTTGGATCTCGATCTGAAACTATTGTCATCGGTATACCATGTAGTCTAAGTACTTCTTTCACATAAGCATCAGCTAATTGTTTTGCTTTCCAAGTTACTTTAGCAGGAATAAATCTGGCAGTCTTAGTGAGTCGATCAACAATCACCCAAATAGAATCATTTCCTCTTCTCAAACGGGGCAATCCAACAACAAAGTCCATACTCACTGATTCCCACTTCCACTTAGGCACGGGAAGTGGTTGCAACTCCCCCGGAGTGCGCTGGTGGTCAATCTTGACTTGCTGACATACTAGACATCGAGCTATGAAATCCTCGACATCCTTCTTCATGTTCATCCACCAAAAGTATTGTTTTAAATCTGCTAGCATCTTATCCCGTCCTGGGTGGACAGAATACATAGTCGAGTGTGCCTCCTTGAGTACTTTCTCTATCAATTCAGGATCTCGGGGCACGCATAACCTTCCCTCTAGATGAATACTCCCATCTTTAGCAATACTGAAGTCTTTTACTGCACCCTTTTCAATACCAATCTTCAACTCTGACAAGAAGTCATCATACTGTTGTAGCTCACGGATCTCCTCATGTAGACTCGGTGTTGTACTCAAAGCATTGAGAACGCTGTCGTATGATCCCTTCTTAACCACAATCAATTCTAGCTCCTTCATCTCCACATAAATCTCGTAGGGCACTGAAATTAGTCCATTAATGACCATTCTCGGTTTTCGGCTTAAGGCATCTGCTACACGATTTGCCTTCCCGGGATGATACTCCAAAGTGAGGTCATAATCTTTCATCAATTCTAGCCACCTTCTCTGCCTCATGTTAAGCTCCTTCTGTGTAAACAGATAAGTCAAACTCTTGTGATCGGTGTAGATCTTGCAAGTAGTGCCGTAGAGATAATGCCTCCAAATTTTTAAGGCAAATATGACTCCGGCTAATTCTAAATCGTGCACTGGATAGTTCTTCTCATTTGGCCTCAATTGTCTCGATGCGTAGGCAATCACTTTCCCCTCTAGCATGAGTACACAACCCAAGCCCTCTAAAGATGCGTCACTGTATACCGTGAACTCTTTCCCATCCTCGGGCAATACAAGCACTGGAGCCGTTGTCAACCTTTTCTTCAATTCTAGGAAAGCGTCTTCGCACTTTTGTGACCACACAAACTTGGTATTCTTTCGAACCAAACTGGTGATCGGTAGTGCGATCTTAGAAAACCCATCAACATATCTTCGGTAATAACCTGCCAAACCCATAAAGCTTCTTACCTCAGTTACACTAGTCGGTGCTGGCCAATCAATGATAGTCCTTATCTTCTCGGGGTCCACTGTTATGCCATCTTTTGAGATTACATGACCTAGGAAGACAACTCGATCCAACTAGAATTCACTCTTGCTCAACTTCCCATAAAAGCTCCTTTCCCTCAATCGTGTTAATATCAATCTTAAGTGCTCCTCATGATCTTTCTCTGTCTTAGAGTACACCAAGATATCATCAATGAAAACCACTACAAATTTATCAAGATAGTCGTGGAATGTTCGATTCATCAAGTCCATGAATGCTGCAGGGGCATTGGTTAACCCAAACGGCATCACTCTAAACTCATAGTGCCCATATCTGGTGCGAAAAGCAGTTTTAGGAATGTCTTCCTCCGCTATCCTCAACTGATGGTAACCAGATCTCAAGTCAATTTTAGAGAAAACTCCGGCTCCTTTCAACTGGTCAAATAAATCATCAATTCTAGGAAGTGGGTACTTGTTCTTGATGGTGATTTTGTTCAGCTCCCGGTAGTCAATGCATAGCCTCAAAGACCCATCTTTCTTCTTCACAAACAACACTGGAGCTCCCCATGGTGATACACTTGGTCTGATAAACCCTTTATCTTGTAACTCCTCAAGTTGGGTTTTTAGTTCAGCCAACTCAAGTGGTGCCATTCTATATGGTGCCTTTGAAATTGGGCTTGACCCTGGAACTAGGTCAATGTGAAAATCAATCTCTCTCTTTGGAGGTAACCCAGGTAGATCATCAGGGAATACATCAGAAAATTCTCGCACTATCAAGATCTGGCTTAAGTTGACCTCCTTGTATGTTGACTCGCTCATGTGGTAGACCTGGGCTTCCCCACTTCTCTTTGGAAAGGTTGTAAGCCTCTCAATCATCTCTGGCTCAATATTAGGTATGGTCCCATCACTAAAAGCTACTTGATCCCCTAGATTGTTCCCAACCTTTACATTCCTCTCATAGCACTCAATCACTGCCCTGTGTTTACCTAGCCAGTCCATTCCTAGAATGATATCAAACCCTCCTAAGTCAAATACAATCAGGTCTACATGGAACTCCTACCCTGGATCACTAATGGGCAATCAATCAACTTTGTATTACATGATACCCTTGATCCATCAGGTAAGTAAACTCTATGCATTATAGGGCATACATTAACAGAACAGTCCAAGGATCTCACAAATGACTTAGAAACATAAGACTTGTCTGCCCCAGAATCAAATAAGACACGGGCAGACTTACCAAGCAATAACAATAATCCGGAAATGACTTTACCTTCTGTCTTAGGAATCAAGGTGCTAGGCTCCTTCGCTGTAGTAATGGCAAAGAATTTTCCTCCTCCCGGGCGCTGGTTCCCTTGGCCTCCAGAAGATGAGGCTTTATTGCCTCCTTTATATTCAAGGCGAAGCTGAGAGTTATTGTTATGCTAGTTTCCTTGATTTCTTGAGTATCGTGCTCCACCATTCCCGGGGTTTCCCCGGTTCTTGCCCCAACAATCTCGAGCCAAATGACCTGGTTTTCCACAATTCAGACACACAGCCTTACCCTCACAGTTGACTTCCTTAGAGTGCCATTTCTTGCATCTATCACACAGTTGTCTTTTTAGCGGGTTGGAGTTTTGTGGGTTTCTGTTGCTGTTGAAGCGGTTTCGGTTTTGAAAGTTTTTGAGGTTTTGGCTTTGATTCCCCTTGAAGTTTCCCTCAGCTCTGGGCTTCTTGCTCTGACCTCCCTGGTCTCCTCCAGATCTCTTTTTTCTCGCATCTTCCTCTCTCTTACAGACCATTTCTTTCTCCACAGCATGTTCATACATAGCTTGAAAAGACTCATATTGACCCATCAACTTTTGGTAGCTGAAGTTGAGACCATTGTAGAAGCTATCCATCTTTTTCTTTTCATCAAGCACATAATCTGGGGCAAATCGAGCCAACTCCAAGAACTTGTTAGCATATTCGGTTAACGCTAAGAGAATGCTGCCTCAGGTAAAGAAATTCTGATTCTTTTTGTCTCTGTAGAGCTGCTGGGTAGAACCTCTCCCTTAGTTTCTTCAAGAAATCTACCCATCTCCAACTAGTGGGTTGTGTTGCTCCACCAGCAGATGTGGAGGCAGCTGAGACACCTTTTAGGGCTCTCTACCAAAGCTCTGCAGGTCCCACTAGATAGAAGGCTGCAAGTTTAACCTTAAGATTTTCTGGACAGTTTACCACCTCAAGAATTTTCTCGGTTTCATTGATCCAATCTTCAAGGACAACTGGATCTGTAGCACCATTGTAGGTCTTAGGCCTGTGGGTAGCAAGCCTTTTGTAAAACTTAGTCTCGTCATCCACACTAGCATGTTGGTTGGCTATGAACTGGACTAATTGAGCATTGGTCTCTTGGATGACTCTGAGTTGCTCGGTTAGGATATTCAATTGGGCTTGAGGATCCATTCTTTCCCCAATTTCCTCTAGGTTCCTGCCAAGAGGTAATAACTAATTAATAAATATGCCTTTAAGACAAATAGATATGCACTTGCATAACACACTTTCTTAACTTTATTGATTTAATGACTTAATAACTTCATCAATTTCCATCCCATTAGATCACTTGTTTAGCAGTTTCAACACTTTTAATGATGATTCCTCAACTTAATTTACCATCATGCATAGACAACTTAGCCACATAATTGGATCATCACTTGCTTACAAGAAACTTTTAAGACTTCTAGTTTACTAATGGTACTTAGTTAGTATCCTGATTTAAGTTAGACTTACTACTTAAATCCTTTCTTAACCAATAATCCATAAATTTTAAGCTCATTTCTTAATTACTTC
>NC_080050.1:17623374-17625874 GCF_026212465.1 Amaranthus tricolor | reverse complement strand
TCATCGGGTCCGGGTAGAGACCAAAGATCTTGAGCGACCGATCCGGCAGAACAACTCAAAAGATAAAGAAGTATCGTTAATTTCTTCATGCTCGTTCCAAGTTCGAAGTACCATTTGTACAAATAAGAATCCCCTTCGTTACATGATTTCTTCTTCATATAGATAGATATAGGATCTATAGGGCAATTACTTAGAAGTACATTTTGTGCAACAGCCCTTCCTATCTGATAGAAAAGGATCCCATGATTCTGAACCGATCTTACCTGGGATCGCAAATCCCAAGTTTGTCTATGAAGAGCGGATCGAATTGTATTAGTGTCTAGAATGGATTTCTTCTGTGTAATACTAATCGATAGGGCCTCATTGATAAGTGCTACAAGATCTCGTACATTGGAACCAACGGTTATGGACCCGAATCCATTAGTATGGAACATTTTCTTTTCCAAGTGAAATCCCCTAGTATATGAAAGAGTCAAAAAGTGCTTTCGTTGTTGTGGAATACGAAGCCTTCGTATCTTAATGTATGTATTTAATTGATTCGGGGCTATTAGAGCGGGATCCACTTTTTGCGGAATATGAGTCGAAGCAATAACAAGAATATTTCTAGTAGACCCTTTTTCACAATCCCTGCAGAGATAGTTCACTAATAGACCGAGGGATAAGTAATTCGACTCATTCACATCCAGATCATGAATGTTTGGAATCCATATTATGCAAGGAGACATTGCTTTTGCTAATTCGAATTGAAGGGTGATAGAAAATGGGTCTATTTCCGGCATCATATCCATAGTTAGCAGCTCCAGCTCCGTATCAAGGTCATAATCGATATCGTCACTAGCATCAATATAGTCACTAGCATCAATATCGTCACTAGCACTAGCATAAATATCGTCACTAAGATCAATAAGAGAACCTTTAGGCTTGTTATCCAGGAACTTGTTCAGAAATACCGTAATAAAAGGAACATAGGAGTTTGTCGCTAGGTATTTGACCAAATAGGATCGTCCAGTTCCTATAGAACCTATCACTAAAATACCTCTAGAGGGGGATAGGGCTAATCGGAGCGAAAAGGGTTTTCCATGAGATGGGAAATGAAAACTATTAGCCCCACACGAGGTTTGTGAATAAGTGATTGTCTGATAATGAGCAAGGAATACTCGTCTTTCTGTTAAACAAGATGTATTGAACTCATAATTCATTAGATACTTTTTATGAATGTCAACTAAGTGTCGTAAGTAAATTGCTCCCGGTTGTTCAATCATTTGATAACCAGAGTCATTCTTTGATAAATGATCACTATGAGTCAGACTCAATAGAATTTAATCAATCCTTTTTTCTGTCGTTAAAGTGGAGAACTGAACCAAGAATTCTCTTTCTTCATCATCAATCGAATCACTGCTCGCGACCCAGGATTCTATTTTATCATCAATCCAATCACCGTTCACCCTTTTTCTTTTTCTTATCAATGAATAGATCTCTTTACTTGTATGACTTAGATGTCTCGTATTTCTCGAAAAAGTGATTCGATTGATGGGATTTGGTATGATACTTATGAGATCGATGATATCGATTAGATTAATATTCAAATATTTTTTCTTAGAACGTATTGATTTGAACCCATAAGCGGGACCACTACCCAATAGCATGTTGTCGCCAGAAACAGAACCCCATATTTCTTCTAGGGAATCTCCTAATTGTTCCAAAGCAACCAAAAAGAGATTCTTTAACCAGAAGGAATTCGGTTCCGATGTAGGATACCTATCCAGAAGTTTTCGCAACTCAATCATGTATGATGGAATCATCAAAGATTTGACCTTTTCGAACTCTGTCTGTAACTCACTAGAGGCTCGAAAAACAAAGAGAAGATGTGTACGAACGAGATATCCAGCAAGAAGAAGAAGGAAAAGGATTGAATAGAAGAACTCCCGAACATTTGGCGATCCCAGATGTGTCCATATCAATGGTGACTCATTATTTTGATGAATCGTTTTTTCGTACAGAAGAAGATTATGTAAACACTTACTCGAAATCTCACTTATCAGATTCCATTGTGGAATATACAAAATTTTCTGAAGAATTCGCCATGATATATCTGATCTGTACATAATATCATGAAGAATAGATAAAAATTTTGGATTGCTACTTAGTATTGACAATAGGTCTGAAAAAGTATCTAAAAATAGAAAATTTAGATATTTGTACCCTGTCGAAGTAAGGAACCATGGCATATATGTTTGGAATAGATTCCATTTTGAGAGAGTTGAAAAAGCACTATCTCGTTGAAAGGCTCTATACATCCGCCCTTTCTCAACGCATTTCTTTAGACAAAGACTCCGTTTTTTCCTCTTTTCCGATAGTAAATATTTCTCAGAACATAGAGTGTAAATCAAACCGAAATTGAGATTGAGATACTGATGCAAGTTCTTCCTTTCTGAATCAGATAGATTCATATTGGAAAGAGGTGGTTTACCATAAGTTCTTTCAAAATGGACTATTTGTC
>NC_080050.1:17613374-17615874 GCF_026212465.1 Amaranthus tricolor | reverse complement strand
CAAGGAAGAGGCATCTTTCAACCAATAGCGAAGAGTTTGAACCAAGATTTCTAGATGGGCAGGGTAAGGTATTAATATATCTAACACATAATTTAAATGTAAGAATTTGTCCTCTAAAAAAGGAAATATTGAATGAATTGATCTCAAATTTTTAGATTCTACTATTTCTTTTCCTTCTAGGGACCATATTAATAGTAGGGAAAATGGAATTTCCACAATGACTGCAAAACCTTCTGTTATCATTTGGGAATACAAATTCTTTTTGTGTTTGTGCCCAAAAATTTCATTTTGGTTCGAATCTTAACAGAAAGAATAAAATGATTCTGTTGATACATTCGAGTAATTAAACGTTTTACAATTAGTAAACTGTATTTCTTGTCGATCGCATTTTCCAACAAAATCAATTTATTTAAAGCATGATCATATGCAAATACATAAATATATTCCTGAAAGATAAGTGGATAGAAAAAGTTATGTTGCCAAGACCTATCTAGTTCTCTATGTCCTTGTAATTTTTCCATTTCAATTTAGACCGAAAACAAAAGTAAAAATAGAGGGTTTCTTGGATTATCAAATGATACATAGTGCGATACAGTCAAAACAAGGCATTTTATTACGAAAAAATGGATACCCCGGAAACGGCTAAATGCATCCGCGGACTTTTCTACCTTTTTCCATCTAATTGGTTTTTTTCTTTTTTTTATAAGATAAAAGATGGTTAGAAATCCTTTATTTTTTCAACCCAATCGCTCTTTTGATTTTGGAATTAAAGTATTTTATCAATATACTCTTTCTTCTACACATTCATTTCCATCTCTTTAATGGAGAATGGATAATCGAATAGTTAGGATTCACTATAAAAAAACAAAGGATCCACTCGTGGGAGAATCCTTTCCCGCATCAGGCACTAATTTTTTTTAACGTCTAATTAGATCGGGAAATCATTCAAATTATGAAGATAAGCTCGTTGTTCTTTCTTTCCTCAGAATTTGAACCCTAGGGCTCGATCCATTTATTCAATCGACCCAACTTTGCTTTGAAGTCCTTTCGTTCCCTTCCAAAAATTCAAATAGAATTTTGTACCAATTTGGTAAGAATGAAATATTCTCCGAATTTTATATTTTATATTGATACGACATGCTCTTTTTTCCATTCATTTCCGTTCAGGATCAGTCGTGGTCTTATAAACTAAACTCTACCGATGATGTAGACGAATTCCTTGCTTCATCCGAATATGTAAAAGATTGTAGCCGCACTTAAAAGCCGAGTACTCTACCATTGAGTTAGCAACCCGAAAAAGAGATATGTTATGTAGATACAATCGAGATAAAAATAAAATGAATTGGAATCAAAACTTTGAATTAGCAAGAAATCAAAACAAAAGTTGCTAATTGAGTCAGAACTTAAAACCAACCAGATCCGATGACAATACAAAAAATTTTTAGAGAAAATACATTTTTAAAACAAATATTCTCCTTTTTTGGATACAAATTATATATCGCAAAAAATTCAACCTATTTATTGGGCGGAAGACAGAAAGAAACCATTTCATTTTTTTTATTTCATTATTTATTTTGACTTCAAAATTGAATTATATTTGTTCAATATACTCTTGTCAATATGAATATTAAAAAAATTTAATTACAATTTTAAGTACAACGTAGAAAGAAAAAAATGCAAATGAAATTCGAAATACAACTTTCTTTTTAATTTATTTTTAGAAGGAGAAATATATATAAATAGAAAATAGAATAATATATTTTATTTTACTAAATATATATATATTTTTAAGATAATAATTATTATTAACGTAATTAATATTATTAACGTAATTAATATATAAAATATATAGAGAGATTTTCGTTAGTTATTAGTTAATAGAATAATTTTATTATTATTATTTATAGTATTATTAATATTAAAATTATAGAAATATGATATTGTATATATCGTATTTTAAAAGCGAAGTACAAACAAAAGGGAAATATATAAGAAAATTTTTGTGTTGGATTGGCACTACATAAAAAAAAAAAAATAGACAGGACGAGAATAAGGAATAAAAAAATTCTACCAAACTACCACCACATTATCTTTGTTTTTTAGTTCATTAAGTGAACTTTGTTTGATTAAGGCGAAATTCCTTAAAAACCTCCGCCCTCTTGAAAATATCATAGACAGTCTCTGTAGGTTGAGCACCTTTTTCAAGAAAATCTAGAATAGCAGGAACATTTAAATAAGTTTGATTTTTGATCGGATCATAAAAACCCACTTTCTGCAAATCTCTTCCCTCTCTTCGGGACCGAACATCAATTGCAACAATTCGATAGACGGCTCATTGGGATAGATTAGATCAACAATACCCCCCCTGGAAACGTATAGGAGGTTTTCTCCTCGTACGGCTCGAGAAAAATGATTCAAGGTTTAGGTATATAAATAATTAAATAAATCCCTAAAATACTGAAATGAATTAAACTACGAATTTAATCCTTGTCATTTCTTT
>NC_080050.1:17507505-17613274 GCF_026212465.1 Amaranthus tricolor | reverse complement strand
TCTTGATTTCCAAGTGTTGCGCGGATTTCTTAAATATTTCGTCGTTTTTTTGTTGCGAGTTCACCTGGCTTTTACAGCCGGCGGACTCTTTTGTGAATCGGACAATACCGGGAGGGTGAAAAACAGTATTTGGGAAGAAGAAGGCTCGAAATAAGGGGTCTCGGTTGCGAATTTACGAGCTTCGGAATGCTCTGGTTTTTTACTTTTGGGCGGCAACGCGCATGTAATCAAATTGTTACGGTGATTGAACGGGTGCGATCATACCAGCACTAATGCACCGGATCCCATCAGAACTCCGCAGTTAAGCGTGCTTGGGCGAGAGTAGTACTAGGATGGGTGACCTCCTGGGAAGTCCTCGTGTTGCACCCCTTTTTCCGTTCTTTTTTTTTTTTTTTTAATTTTTTTTTTTTTTTTTTTGTTTCCGCTGCACTTGAGCAAGAGCCATTTCAGTGATTATGGTAATATAATCCTTGGAAGTAATTTTATTTATAAAAATATAACTCGCAACCGGGCCCCGGCCTCGAATTCACGGGCACTCGAAAGGTAGGACCCGTTGAGGCGGGTCGATGCGCATGCGAACGAATTGTTCGAAAGAGGCGTGCATCGGTGCGTTCGCGTAAGCGGAAATTGCACCGGATCCCGTCGGAACTCCCCGCGGAAGCGTGCCCGGCGTGGATGGCCTCTTGATTTCCAAGTGTTGCGCGGATTTCTTAAATATTTCGTCGTTTTTTTTGTTGCGAGTTCACCTGGCTTTTACAGCCGGCGGACTCTTTTGTGAATCGGACAATACCGGGAGGGTGAAAAACAGTATTTGGGAAGAAGAAGGCTCGAAATAAGGGGTCTCGGTTGCGAATTTACGAGCTTCGGAATGCTCTGGTTTTTTACTTTTGGGCGGCAACGCGCATGTAATCAAATTGTTACGGTGATTGAACGGGTGCGATCATACCAGCACTAATGCACCGGATCCCATCAGAACTCCGCAGTTAAGCGTGCTTGGGCGAGAGTAGTACTAGGATGGGTGACCTCCTGGGAAGTCCTCGTGTTGCACCCCTTTTTCCGTTCTTTTTTTTTTTTTTAATTTTTTTTTTTTTTTTTTTGTTTCCGCTGCACTTGAGCAAGAGCCATTTCAGTGATTATGGTAATATAATCCTTGGAAGTAATTTTATTTATAAAAATATAACTCGCAACCGGGCCCCGGCCTCGAATTCACGGGCACTCGAAAGGTAGGACCCGTTGAGGCGGGTCGATGCGCATGCGAACGAATTGTTCGAAAGAGGCGTGCATCGGTGCGTTCGCGTAAGCGGAAATTGCACCGGATCCCGTCGGAACTCCCCGCGGAAGCGTGCCCGGCGTGGATGGCCTCTTGATTTCCAAGTGTTGCGCGGATTTCTTAAATATTTCGTCGTTTTTTTGTTGCGAGTTCACCTGGCTTTTACAGCCGGCGGACTCTTTTGTGAATCGGACAATACCGGGAGGGTGAAAAACAGTATTTGGGAAGAAGAAGGCTCGAAATAAGGGGTCTCGGTTGCGAATTTACGAGCTTCGGAATGCTCTGGTTTTTTACTTTTGGGCGGCAACGCGCATGTAATCAAATTGTTACGGTGATTGAACGGGTGCGATCATACCAGCACTAATGCACCGGATCCCATCAGAACTCCGCAGTTAAGCGTGCTTGGGCGAGAGTAGTACTAGGATGGGTGACCTCCTGGGAAGTCCTCGTGTTGCACCCCTTTTTCCGTTCTTTTTTTTTTTTTTAATTTTTTTTTTTTTTTTTTTGTTTCCGCTGCACTTGAGCAAGAGCCATTTCAGTGATTATGGTAATATAATCCTTGGAAGTAATTTTATTTATAAAAATATAACTCGCAACCGGGCCCCGGCCTCGAATTCACGGGCACTCGAAAGGTAGGACCCGTTGAGGCGGGTCGATGCGCATGCGAACGAATTGTTCGAAAGAGGCGTGCATCGGTGCGTTCGCGTAAGCGGAAATTGCACCGGATCCCGTCGGAACTCCCCGCGGAAGCGTGCCCGGCGTGGATGGCCTCTTGATTTCCAAGTGTTGCGCGGATTTCTTAAATATTTCGTCGTTTTTTTTGTTGCGAGTTCACCTGGCTTTTACAGCCGGCGGACTCTTTTGTGAATCGGACAATACCGGGAGGGTGAAAAACAGTATTTGGGAAGAAGAAGGCTCGAAATAAGGGGTCTCGGTTGCGAATTTACGAGCTTCGGAATGCTCTGGTTTTTTACTTTTGGGCGGCAACGCGCATGTAATCAAATTGTTACGGTGATTGAACGGGTGCGATCATACCAGCACTAATGCACCGGATCCCATCAGAACTCCGCAGTTAAGCGTGCTTGGGCGAGAGTAGTACTAGGATGGGTGACCTCCTGGGAAGTCCTCGTGTTGCACCCCTTTTTCCGTTCTTTTTTTTTTTTTTTAATTTTTTTTTTTTTTTGTTTCCGCTGCACTTGAGCAAGAGCCATTTCAGTGATTATGGTAATATAATCCTTGGAAGTAATTTTATTTATAAAATTATAACTCGCAACCGGGCCCCGGCCTCGAATTCACGGGCACTCGAAAGGTAGGACCCGTTGAGGCGGGTCGATGCGCATGCGAACGAATTGTTCGAAAGAGGCGTGCATCGGTGCGTTCGCGTAAGCGGAAATTGCACCGGATCCCGTCGGAACTCCCCGCGGAAGCGTGCCCGGCGTGGATGGCCTCTTGATTTCCAAGTGTTGCGCGGATTTCTTAAATATTTCGTCGTTTTTTTGTTGCGAGTTCTTTTGTGAATCGGACTCTTTTGTGAATCGGACAATACCAGGAGGGTGAAAAACAGTATTTGGGAAGAAGAAGGCTCGAAATAAGGGGTCTCGGTTGCGAATTTACGAGCTTCGGAATGCTCTGGTTTTTTACTTTTGGGCGGCAACGCGCATGTAATCAAATTGTTACGGTGATTGAACGGGTGCGATCATACCAGCACTAATGCACCGGATCCCATCAGAACTCCGCAGTTAAGCGTGCTTGGGCGAGAGTAGTACTAGGATGGGTGACCTCCTGGGAAGTCCTCGTGTTGCACCCCTTTTTCCGTTCTTTTTTTTTTTTTTTAATTTTTTTTTTTTGTTTCCGCTGCACTTGAGCAAGAGCCATTTCAGTGATTATGGTAATATAATCCTTGGAAGTAATTTTATTTATAAAATTATAACTCGCAACCGGGCCCCGGCCTCGAATTCACGGGCACTCGAAAGGTAGGACCCGTTGAGGCGGGTCGATGCGCATGCGAACGAATTGTTCGAAAGAGGCGTGCATCGGTGCGTTCGCGTAAGCGGAAATTGCACCGGATCCCGTCGGAACTCCCCGCGAAAGCGTGCCCGGCGTGGATGGCCTCTTGATTTCCAAGTGTTGCGCGGATTTCTTAAATATTTCGTCGTTTTTTTGTTGCGAGTTCTTTTGTGAATCGGACTCTTTTGTGAATCGGACAATACCAGGAGGGTGAAAAACAGTATTTGGGAAGAAGAAGGCTCGAAATAAGGGGTCTCGGTTGCGAATTTACGAGCTTCGGAATGCTCTGGTTTTTTACTTTTGGGCGGCAACGCGCATGTAATCAAATTGTTACGGTGATTGAACGGGTGCGATCATACCAGCACTAATGCACCGGATCCCATCAGAACTCCGCAGTTAAGCGTGCTTGGGCGAGAGTAGTACTAGGATGGGTGACCTCCTGGGAAGTCCTCGTGTTGCACCCCTTTTTCCGTTCTTTTTTTTTTTTTAATTTTTTTTTTTTTTGTTTCCGCTGCACTTGAGCAAGAGCCATTTCAGTGATTATGGTAATATAATCCTTGGAAGTAATTTTATTTATAAAATTATAACTCGCAACCGGGCCCCGGCCTCGAATTCACGGGCACTCGAAAGGTAGGACCCGTTGAGGCGGGTCGATGCGCATGCGAACGAATTGTTCGAAAGAGGCGTGCATCGGTGCGTTCGCGTAAGCGGAAATTGCACCGGATCCCGTCGGAACTCCCCGCGGAAGCGTGCCCGGCGTGGATGGCCTCTTGATTTCCAAGTGTTGCGCGGATTTCTTAAATATTTCGTCGTTTTTTTGTTGCGAGTTCTTTTGTGAATCGGACTCTTTTGTGAATCGGACAATACCAGGAGGGTGAAAAACAGTATTTGGGAAGAAGAAGGCTCGAAATAAGGGGTCTCGGTTGCGAATTTACGAGCTTCGGAATGCTCTGGTTTTTTACTTTTGGGCGGCAACGCGCATGTAATCAAATTGTTACGGTGATTGAACGGGTGCGATCATACCAGCACTAATGCACCGGATCCCATCAGAACTCCGCAGTTAAGCGTGCTTGGGCGAGAGTAGTACTAGGATGGGTGACCTCCTGGGAAGTCCTCGTGTTGCACCCCTTTTTCCGTTCTTTTTTTTTTTTTTAATTTTTTTTTTTTTGTTTCCGCTGCACTTGAGCAAGAGCCATTTCAGTGATTATGGTAATATAATCCTTGGAAGTAATTTTATTTATAAAATTATAACTCGCAACCGGGCCCCGGCCTCGAATTCACGGGCACTCGAAAGGTAGGACCCGTTGAGGCGGGTCGATGCGCATGCGAACGAATTGTTCGAAAGAGGCGTGCATCGGTGCGTTCGCGTAAGCGGAAATTGCACCGGATCCCGTCGGAACTCCCCGCGGAAGCGTGCCCGGCGTGGATGGCCTCTTGATTTCCAAGTGTTGCGCGGATTTCTTAAATATTTCGTCGTTTTTTTGTTGCGAGTTCTTTTGTGAATCGGACTCTTTTGTGAATCGGACAATACCAGGAGGGTGAAAAACAGTATTTGGGAAGAAGAAGGCTCGAAATAAGGGGTCTCGGTTGCGAATTTACGAGCTTCGGAATGCTCTGGTTTTTTACTTTTGGGCGGCAACGCGCATGTAATCAAATTGTTACGGTGATTGAACGGGTGCGATCATACCAGCACTAATGCACCGGATCCCATCAGAACTCCGCAGTTAAGCGTGCTTGGGCGAGAGTAGTACTAGGATGGGTGACCTCCTGGGAAGTCCTCGTGTTGCACCCCTTTTTCCGTTCTTTTTTTTTTTTTAATTTTTTTTTTTTTTTGTTTCCGCTGCACTTGAGCAAGAGCCATTTCAGTGATTATGGTAATATAATCCTTGGAAGTAATTTTATTTATAAAATTATAACTCGCAACCGGGCCCCGGCCTCGAATTCACGGGCACTCGAAAGGTAGGACCCGTTGAGGCGGGTCGATGCGCATGCGAACGAATTGTTCGAAAGAGGCGTGCATCGGTGCGTTCGCGTAAGCGGAAATTGCACCGGATCCCGTCGGAACTCCCCGCGGAAGCGTGCCCGGCGTGGATGGCCTCTTGATTTCCAAGTGTTGCGCGGATTTCTTAAATATTTCGTCGTTTTTTTGTTGCGAGTTCTTTTGTGAATCGGACTCTTTTGTGAATCGGACAATACCAGGAGGGTGAAAAACAGTATTTGGGAAGAAGAAGGCTCGAAATAAGGGGTCTCGGTTGCGAATTTACGAGCTTCGGAATGCTCTGGTTTTTTACTTTTGGGCGGCAACGCGCATGTAATCAAATTGTTACGGTGATTGAACGGGTGCGATCATACCAGCACTAATGCACCGGATCCCATCAGAACTCCGCAGTTAAGCGTGCTTGGGCGAGAGTAGTACTAGGATGGGTGACCTCCTGGGAAGTCCTCGTGTTGCACCCCTTTTTCCGTTCTTTTTTTTTTTTTTTAATTTTTTTTTTTTTTTTGTTTCCGCTGCACTTGAGCAAGAGCCATTTCAGTGATTATGGTAATATAATCCTTGGAAGTAATTTTATTTATAAAATTATAACTCGCAACCGGGCCCCGGCCTCGAATTCACGGGCACTCGAAAGGTAGGACCCGTTGAGGCGGGTCGATGCGCATGCGAACGAATTGTTCGAAAGAGGCGTGCATCGGTGCGTTCGCGTAAGCGGAAATTGCACCGGATCCCGTCGGAACTCCCCGCGGAAGCGTGCCCGGCGTGGATGGCCTCTTGATTTCCAAGTGTTGCGCGGATTTCTTAAATATTTCGTCGTTTTTTTGTTGCGAGTTCTTTTGTGAATCGGACTCTTTTGTGAATCGGACAATACCAGGAGGGTGAAAAACAGTATTTGGGAAGAAGAAGGCTCGAAATAAGGGGTCTCGGTTGCGAATTTACGAGCTTCGGAATGCTCTGGTTTTTTACTTTTGGGCGGCAACGCGCATGTAATCAAATTGTTACGGTGATTGAACGGGTGCGATCATACCAGCACTAATGCACCGGATCCCATCAGAACTCCGCAGTTAAGCGTGCTTGGGCGAGAGTAGTACTAGGATGGGTGACCTCCTGGGAAGTCCTCGTGTTGCACCCCTTTTTCCGTTCTTTTTTTTTTTTTTTAATTTTTTTTTTTTTTGTTTCCGCTGCACTTGAGCAAGAGCCATTTCAGTGATTATGGTAATATAATCCTTGGAAGTAATTTTATTTATAAAATTATAACTCGCAACCGGGCCCCGGCCTCGAATTCACGGGCACTCGAAAGGTAGGACCCGTTGAGGCGGGTCGATGCGCATGCGAACGAATTGTTCGAAAGAGGCGTGCATCGGTGCGTTCGCGTAAGCGGAAATTGCACCGGATCCCGTCGGAACTCCCCGCGGAAGCGTGCCCGGCGTGGATGGCCTCTTGATTTCCAAGTGTTGCGCGGATTTCTTAAATATTTCGTCGTTTTTTTGTTGCGAGTTCTTTTGTGAATCGGACTCTTTTGTGAATCGGACAATACCAGGAGGGTGAAAAACAGTATTTGGGAAGAAGAAGGCTCGAAATAAGGGGTCTCGGTTGCGAATTTACGAGCTTCGGAATGCTCTGGTTTTTTACTTTTGGGCGGCAACGCGCATGTAATCAAATTGTTACGGTGATTGAACGGGTGCGATCATACCAGCACTAATGCACCGGATCCCATCAGAACTCCGCAGTTAAGCGTGCTTGGGCGAGAGTAGTACTAGGATGGGTGACCTCCTGGGAAGTCCTCGTGTTGCACCCCTTTTTCCGTTCTTTTTTTTTTTTTTAATTTTTTTTTTTTTTGTTTCCGCTGCACTTGAGCAAGAGCCATTTCAGTGATTATGGTAATATAATCCTTGGAAGTAATTTTATTTATAAAATTATAACTCGCAACCGGGCCCCGGCCTCGAATTCACGGGCACTCGAAAGGTAGGACCCGTTGAGGCGGGTCGATGCGCATGCGAACGAATTGTTCGAAAGAGGCGTGCATCGGTGCGTTCGCGTAAGCGGAAATTGCACCGGATCCCGTCGGAACTCCCCGCGGAAGCGTGCCCGGCGTGGATGGCCTCTTGATTTCCAAGTGTTGCGCGGATTTCTTAAATATTTCGTCGTTTTTTTGTTGCGAGTTCTTTTGTGAATCGGACTCTTTTGTGAATCGGACAATACCAGGAGGGTGAAAAACAGTATTTGGGAAGAAGAAGGCTCGAAATAAGGGGTCTCGGTTGCGAATTTACGAGCTTCGGAATGCTCTGGTTTTTTACTTTTGGGCGGCAACGCGCATGTAATCAAATTGTTACGGTGATTGAACGGGTGCGATCATACCAGCACTAATGCACCGGATCCCATCAGAACTCCGCAGTTAAGCGTGCTTGGGCGAGAGTAGTACTAGGATGGGTGACCTCCTGGGAAGTCCTCGTGTTGCACCCCTTTTTCCGTTCTTTTTTTTTTTTTAATTTTTTTTTTTTTTTGTTTCCGCTGCACTTGAGCAAGAGCCATTTCAGTGATTATGGTAATATAATCCTTGGAAGTAATTTTATTTATAAAATTATAACTCGCAACCGGGCCCCGGCCTCGAATTCACGGGCACTCGAAAGGTAGGACCCGTTGAGGCGGGTCGATGCGCATGCGAACGAATTGTTCGAAAGAGGCGTGCATCGGTGCGTTCGCGTAAGCGGAAATTGCACCGGATCCCGTCGGAACTCCCCGCGGAAGCGTGCCCGGCGTGGATGGCCTCTTGATTTCCAAGTGTTGCGCGGATTTCTTAAATATTTCGTCGTTTTTTTGTTGCGAGTTCTTTTGTGAATCGGACTCTTTTGTGAATCGGACAATACCAGGAGGGTGAAAAACAGTATTTGGGAAGAAGAAGGCTCGAAATAAGGGGTCTCGGTTGCGAATTTACGAGCTTCGGAATGCTCTGGTTTTTTACTTTTGGGCGGCAACGCGCATGTAATCAAATTGTTACGGTGATTGAACGGGTGCGATCATACCAGCACTAATGCACCGGATCCCATCAGAACTCCGCAGTTAAGCGTGCTTGGGCGAGAGTAGTACTAGGATGGGTGACCTCCTGGGAAGTCCTCGTGTTGCACCCCTTTTTCCGTTCTTTTTTTTTTTTTTTAATTTTTTTTTTTTTTTTGTTTCCGCTGCACTTGAGCAAGAGCCATTTCAGTGATTATGGTAATATAATCCTTGGAAGTAATTTTATTTATAAAATTATAACTCGCAACCGGGCCCCGGCCTCGAATTCACGGGCACTCGAAAGGTAGGACCCGTTGAGGCGGGTCGATGCGCATGCGAACGAATTGTTCGAAAGAGGCGTGCATCGGTGCGTTCGCGTAAGCGGAAATTGCACCGGATCCCGTCGGAACTCCCCGCGGAAGCGTGCCCGGCGTGGATGGCCTCTTGATTTCCAAGTGTTGCGCGGATTTCTTAAATATTTCGTCGTTTTTTTGTTGCGAGTTCTTTTGTGAATCGGACTCTTTTGTGAATCGGACAATACCAGGAGGGTGAAAAACAGTATTTGGGAAGAAGAAGGCTCGAAATAAGGGGTCTCGGTTGCGAATTTACGAGCTTCGGAATGCTCTGGTTTTTTACTTTTGGGCGGCAACGCGCATGTAATCAAATTGTTACGGTGATTGAACGGGTGCGATCATACCAGCACTAATGCACCGGATCCCATCAGAACTCCGCAGTTAAGCGTGCTTGGGCGAGAGTAGTACTAGGATGGGTGACCTCCTGGGAAGTCCTCGTGTTGCACCCCTTTTTCCGTTCTTTTTTTTTTTTTTTAATTTTTTTTTTTTTTGTTTCCGCTGCACTTGAGCAAGAGCCATTTCAGTGATTATGGTAATATAATCCTTGGAAGTAATTTTATTTATAAAATTATAACTCGCAACCGGGCCCCGGCCTCGAATTCACGGGCACTCGAAAGGTAGGACCCGTTGAGGCGGGTCGATGCGCATGCGAACGAATTGTTCGAAAGAGGCGTGCATCGGTGCGTTCGCGTAAGCGGAAATTGCACCGGATCCCGTCGGAACTCCCCGCGGAAGCGTGCCCGGCGTGGATGGCCTCTTGATTTCCAAGTGTTGCGCGGATTTCTTAAATATTTCGTCGTTTTTTTGTTGCGAGTTCTTTTGTGAATCGGACTCTTTTGTGAATCGGACAATACCAGGAGGGTGAAAAACAGTATTTGGGAAGAAGAAGGCTCGAAATAAGGGGTCTCGGTTGCGAATTTACGAGCTTCGGAATGCTCTGGTTTTTTACTTTTGGGCGGCAACGCGCATGTAATCAAATTGTTACGGTGATTGAACGGGTGCGATCATACCAGCACTAATGCACCGGATCCCATCAGAACTCCGCAGTTAAGCGTGCTTGGGCGAGAGTAGTACTAGGATGGGTGACCTCCTGGGAAGTCCTCGTGTTGCACCCCTTTTTCCGTTCTTTTTTTTTTTTTTTAATTTTTTTTTTTTTTTTGTTTCCGCTGCACTTGAGCAAGAGCCATTTCAGTGATTATGGTAATATAATCCTTGGAAGTAATTTTATTTATAAAATTATAACTCGCAACCGGGCCCCGGCCTCGAATTCACGGGCACTCGAAAGGTAGGACCCGTTGAGGCGGGTCGATGCGCATGCGAACGAATTGTTCGAAAGAGGCGTGCATCGGTGCGTTCGCGTAAGCGGAAATTGCACCGGATCCCGTCGGAACTCCCCGCGGAAGCGTGCCCGGCGTGGATGGCCTCTTGATTTCCAAGTGTTGCGCGGATTTCTTAAATATTTCGTCGTTTTTTTGTTGCGAGTTCTTTTGTGAATCGGACTCTTTTGTGAATCGGACAATACCAGGAGGGTGAAAAACAGTATTTGGGAAGAAGAAGGCTCGAAATAAGGGGTCTCGGTTGCGAATTTACGAGCTTCGGAATGCTCTGGTTTTTTACTTTTGGGCGGCAACGCGCATGTAATCAAATTGTTACGGTGATTGAACGGGTGCGATCATACCAGCACTAATGCACCGGATCCCATCAGAACTCCGCAGTTAAGCGTGCTTGGGCGAGAGTAGTACTAGGATGGGTGACCTCCTGGGAAGTCCTCGTGTTGCACCCCTTTTTCCGTTCTTTTTTTTTTTTTTAATTTTTTTTTTTTGTTTCCGCTGCACTTGAGCAAGAGCCATTTCAGTGATTATGGTAATATAATCCTTGGAAGTAATTTTATTTATAAAATTATAACTCGCAACCGGGCCCCGGCCTCGAATTCACGGGCACTCGAAAGGTAGGACCCGTTGAGGCGGGTCGATGCGCATGCGAACGAATTGTTCGAAAGAGGCGTGCATCGGTGCGTTCGCGTAAGCGGAAATTGCACCGGATCCCGTCGGAACTCCCCGCGGAAGCGTGCCCGGCGTGGATGGCCTCTTGATTTCCAAGTGTTGCGCGGATTTCTTAAATATTTCGTCGTTTTTTTGTTGCGAGTTCTTTTGTGAATCGGACTCTTTTGTGAATCGGACAATACCAGGAGGGTGAAAAACAGTATTTGGGAAGAAGAAGGCTCGAAATAAGGGGTCTCGGTTGCGAATTTACGAGCTTCGGAATGCTCTGGTTTTTTACTTTTGGGCGGCAACGCGCATGTAATCAAATTGTTACGGTGATTGAACGGGTGCGATCATACCAGCACTAATGCACCGGATCCCATCAGAACTCCGCAGTTAAGCGTGCTTGGGCGAGAGTAGTACTAGGATGGGTGACCTCCTGGGAAGTCCTCGTGTTGCACCCCTTTTTCCGTTCTTTTTTTTTTTTTTAATTTTTTTTTTTTTGTTTCCGCTGCACTTGAGCAAGAGCCATTTCAGTGATTATGGTAATATAATCCTTGGAAGTAATTTTATTTATAAAATTATAACTCGCAACCGGGCCCCGGCCTCGAATTCACGGGCACTCGAAAGGTAGGACCCGTTGAGGCGGGTCGATGCGCATGCGAACGAATTGTTCGAAAGAGGCGTGCATCGGTGCGTTCGCGTAAGCGGAAATTGCACCGGATCCCGTCGGAACTCCCCGCGGAAGCGTGCCCGGCGTGGATGGCCTCTTGATTTCCAAGTGTTGCGCGGATTTCTTAAATATTTCGTCGTTTTTTTGTTGCGAGTTCACCTGGCTTTTACAGCCGGCGGACTCTTTTGTGAATCGGACAATACCGGGAGGGTGAAAAACAGTATTTGGGAAGAAGAAGGCTCGAAATAAGGGGTCTCGGTTGCGAATTTACGAGCTTCGGAATGCTCTTGATTTTTACTTTTGGGCGGCAACGCGCATGTAATCAAATTGTTACGGTGATTGAACGGGTGCGATCATACCAGCACTAATGCACCGGATCCCATCAGAACTCCGCAGTTAAGCGTGCTTGGGCGAGAGTAGTACTAGGATGGGTGACCTCCTGGGAAGTCCTCGTGTTGCACCCCTTTTTCCGTTCTTTTTTTTTTTTTAATTTTTTTTTTTTTTTGTTTCCGCTGCACTTGAGCAAGAGCCATTTCAGTGATTATGGTAATATAATCCTTGGAAGTAATTTTATTTATAAAATTATAGCTCGCAACCGGGTCCCGACCTCGAATTCACGGGCACTCGAAAGGTAGGACCCGTTGAGGCGGGTCGATGCGCATGCGAACGAACTGTTCGAAAGAGGCGTGCATCGGTGCGTTCGCGTAAGCGGAAATTGCACCGGATCCCGTCGGAACTCCCCGCGGAAGCGTGCCCGGCGTGGATGGCCTCTTGATTTCCAAGTGTTGCGCGGATTTCACCTGGCTTTTACAGCCGGCGGACTCTTTTGTGAATCGGACAATACCGGGAGGGTGAAAAACAGTATTTGGGAAGAAGAAGGCTCGAAATAAGGGGTCTCGGTTGCGAATTTACAAGCTTCGGAATGCTCTGGTTTTTTACTTTTGGGCGGCAACGCGCATGTAATCAAATTGTTACGGTGATTGAACGGGTGCGATCATACCAGCACTAATGCACCGGATCCCATCAGAACTCCGCAGTTAAGCGTGCTTGGGCGAGAGTAGTACTAGGATGGGTGACCTCCTGGGAAGTCCTCGTGTTGCACCCCTTTTTCCGTTCTTTTTTTTTTTTTTTAATTTAATTTTTTTTTTTTTTGTTTCCGCTGCACTTGAGCAAGAGCCATTTCAGTGATTATGGTAATATAATCCTTGGAAGTAATTTTATTTATAAAAATATAACTCGCAACCGGGCCCCGGCCTCGAATTCACGGGCACTCGAAAGGTAGGACCCGTTGAGGCGGGTCGATGCGCATGCGAACGAATTGTTCGAAAGAGGCGTGCATCGGTGCGTTCGCGTAAGCGGAAATTGCACCGGATCCCGTCGGAACTCCCCGCGGAAGCGTGCCCGGCGTGGATGGCCTCTTGATTTCCAAGTGTTGCGCGGATTTCTTAAATATTTCGTCGTTTTTTTGTTGCGAGTTCACCTGGCTTTTACAGCCGGCGGACTCTTTTGTGAATCGGACAATACCGGGAGGGTGAAAAACAGTATTTGGGAAGAAGAAGGCTCGAAATAAGGGGTCTCGGTTGCGAATTTACGAGCTTCGGAATGCTCTGGTTTTTTACTTTTGGGCGGCAACGCGCATGTAATCAAATTGTTACGGTGATTGAACGGGTGCGATCATACCAGCACTAATGCACCGGATCCCATCAGAACTCCGCAGTTAAGCGTGCTTGGGCGAGAGTAGTACTAGGATGGGTGACCTCCTGGGAAGTCCTCGTGTTGCACCCCTTTTTCCGTTCTTTTTTTTTTTTTTAATTTTTTTTTTTTTTTTTTGTTTCCGCTGCACTTGAGCAAGAGCCATTTCAGTGATTATGGTAATATAATCCTTGGAAGTAATTTTATTTATAAAAATATAACTCGCAACCGGGCCCCGGCCTCGAATTCACGGGCACTCGAAAGGTAGGACCCGTTGAGGCGGGTCGATGCGCATGCGAACGAATTGTTCGAAAGAGGCGTGCATCGGTGCGTTCGCGTAAGCGGAAATTGCACCGGATCCCGTCGGAACTCCCCGCGGAAGCGTGCCCGGCGTGGATGGCCTCTTGATTTCCAAGTGTTGCGCGGATTTCTTAAATATTTCGTCGTTTTTTTGTTGCGAGTTCACCTGGCTTTTACAGCCGGCGGACTCTTTTGTGAATCGGACAATACCGGGAGGGTGAAAAACAGTATTTGGGAAGAAGAAGGCTCGAAATAAGGGGTCTCGGTTGCGAATTTACGAGCTTCGGAATGCTCTGGTTTTTTACTTTTGGGCGGCAACGCGCATGTAATCAAATTGTTACGGTGATTGAACGGGTGCGATCATACCAGCACTAATGCACCGGATCCCATCAGAACTCCGCAGTTAAGCGTGCTTGGGCGAGAGTAGTACTAGGATGGGTGACCTCCTGGGAAGTCCTCGTGTTGCACCCCTTTTTCCGTTCTTTTTTTTTTTTTTAATTTTTTTTTTTTTTTGTTTCCGCTGCACTTGAGCAAGAGCCATTTCAGTGATTATGGTAATATAATCCTTGGAAGTAATTTTATTTATAAAATTATAACTCGCAACCGGGCCCCGGCCTCGAATTCACGGGCACTCGAAAGGTAGGACCCGTTGAGGCGGGTCGATGCGCATGCGAACGAATTGTTCGAAAGAGGCGTGCATCGGTGCGTTCGCGTAAGCGGAAATTGCACCGGATCCCGTCGGAACTCCCCGCGGAAGCGTGCCCGGCGTGGATGGCCTCTTGATTTCCAAGTGTTGCGCGGATTTCTTAAATATTTCGTCGTTTTTTTGTTGCGAGTTCTTTTGTGAATCGGACTCTTTTGTGAATCGGACAATACCAGGAGGGTGAAAAACAGTATTTGGGAAGAAGAAGGCTCGAAATAAGGGGTCTCGGTTGCGAATTTACGAGCTTCGGAATGCTCTGGTTTTTTACTTTTGGGCGGCAACGCGCATGTAATCAAATTGTTACGGTGATTGAACGGGTGCGATCATACCAGCACTAATGCACCGGATCCCATCAGAACTCCGCAGTTAAGCGTGCTTGGGCGAGAGTAGTACTAGGATGGGTGACCTCCTGGGAAGTCCTCGTGTTGCACCCCTTTTTCCGTTCTTTTTTTTTTTTTTTAATTTTTTTTTTTTGTTTCCGCTGCACTTGAGCAAGAGCCATTTCAGTGATTATGGTAATATAATCCTTGGAAGTAATTTTATTTATAAAATTATAACTCGCAACCGGGCCCCGGCCTCGAATTCACGGGCACTCGAAAGGTAGGACCCGTTGAGGCGGGTCGATGCGCATGCGAACGAATTGTTCGAAAGAGGCGTGCATCGGTGCGTTCGCGTAAGCGGAAATTGCACCGGATCCCGTCGGAACTCCCCGCGAAAGCGTGCCCGGCGTGGATGGCCTCTTGATTTCCAAGTGTTGCGCGGATTTCTTAAATATTTCGTCGTTTTTTTGTTGCGAGTTCTTTTGTGAATCGGACTCTTTTGTGAATCGGACAATACCAGGAGGGTGAAAAACAGTATTTGGGAAGAAGAAGGCTCGAAATAAGGGGTCTCGGTTGCGAATTTACGAGCTTCGGAATGCTCTGGTTTTTTACTTTTGGGCGGCAACGCGCATGTAATCAAATTGTTACGGTGATTGAACGGGTGCGATCATACCAGCACTAATGCACCGGATCCCATCAGAACTCCGCAGTTAAGCGTGCTTGGGCGAGAGTAGTACTAGGATGGGTGACCTCCTGGGAAGTCCTCGTGTTGCACCCCTTTTTCCGTTCTTTTTTTTTTTTTAATTTTTTTTTTTTTTGTTTCCGCTGCACTTGAGCAAGAGCCATTTCAGTGATTATGGTAATATAATCCTTGGAAGTAATTTTATTTATAAAATTATAACTCGCAACCGGGCCCCGGCCTCGAATTCACGGGCACTCGAAAGGTAGGACCCGTTGAGGCGGGTCGATGCGCATGCGAACGAATTGTTCGAAAGAGGCGTGCATCGGTGCGTTCGCGTAAGCGGAAATTGCACCGGATCCCGTCGGAACTCCCCGCGGAAGCGTGCCCGGCGTGGATGGCCTCTTGATTTCCAAGTGTTGCGCGGATTTCTTAAATATTTCGTCGTTTTTTTGTTGCGAGTTCTTTTGTGAATCGGACTCTTTTGTGAATCGGACAATACCAGGAGGGTGAAAAACAGTATTTGGGAAGAAGAAGGCTCGAAATAAGGGGTCTCGGTTGCGAATTTACGAGCTTCGGAATGCTCTGGTTTTTTACTTTTGGGCGGCAACGCGCATGTAATCAAATTGTTACGGTGATTGAACGGGTGCGATCATACCAGCACTAATGCACCGGATCCCATCAGAACTCCGCAGTTAAGCGTGCTTGGGCGAGAGTAGTACTAGGATGGGTGACCTCCTGGGAAGTCCTCGTGTTGCACCCCTTTTTCCGTTCTTTTTTTTTTTTTTTAATTTTTTTTTTTTTTGTTTCCGCTGCACTTGAGCAAGAGCCATTTCAGTGATTATGGTAATATAATCCTTGGAAGTAATTTTATTTATAAAATTATAACTCGCAACCGGGCCCCGGCCTCGAATTCACGGGCACTCGAAAGGTAGGACCCGTTGAGGCGGGTCGATGCGCATGCGAACGAATTGTTCGAAAGAGGCGTGCATCGGTGCGTTCGCGTAAGCGGAAATTGCACCGGATCCCGTCGGAACTCCCCGCGGAAGCGTGCCCGGCGTGGATGGCCTCTTGATTTCCAAGTGTTGCGCGGATTTCTTAAATATTTCGTCGTTTTTTTGTTGCGAGTTCTTTTGTGAATCGGACTCTTTTGTGAATCGGACAATACCAGGAGGGTGAAAAACAGTATTTGGGAAGAAGAAGGCTCGAAATAAGGGGTCTCGGTTGCGAATTTACGAGCTTCGGAATGCTCTGGTTTTTTACTTTTGGGCGGCAACGCGCATGTAATCAAATTGTTACGGTGATTGAACGGGTGCGATCATACCAGCACTAATGCACCGGATCCCATCAGAACTCCGCAGTTAAGCGTGCTTGGGCGAGAGTAGTACTAGGATGGGTGACCTCCTGGGAAGTCCTCGTGTTGCACCCCTTTTTCCGTTCTTTTTTTTTTTTTAATTTTTTTTTTTTTTTGTTTCCGCTGCACTTGAGCAAGAGCCATTTCAGTGATTATGGTAATATAATCCTTGGAAGTAATTTTATTTATAAAATTATAACTCGCAACCGGGCCCCGGCCTCGAATTCACGGGCACTCGAAAGGTAGGACCCGTTGAGGCGGGTCGATGCGCATGCGAACGAATTGTTCGAAAGAGGCGTGCATCGGTGCGTTCGCGTAAGCGGAAATTGCACCGGATCCCGTCGGAACTCCCCGCGGAAGCGTGCCCGGCGTGGATGGCCTCTTGATTTCCAAGTGTTGCGCGGATTTCTTAAATATTTCGTCGTTTTTTTGTTGCGAGTTCTTTTGTGAATCGGACTCTTTTGTGAATCGGACAATACCAGGAGGGTGAAAAACAGTATTTGGGAAGAAGAAGGCTCGAAATAAGGGGTCTCGGTTGCGAATTTACGAGCTTCGGAATGCTCTGGTTTTTTACTTTTGGGCGGCAACGCGCATGTAATCAAATTGTTACGGTGATTGAACGGGTGCGATCATACCAGCACTAATGCACCGGATCCCATCAGAACTCCGCAGTTAAGCGTGCTTGGGCGAGAGTAGTACTAGGATGGGTGACCTCCTGGGAAGTCCTCGTGTTGCACCCCTTTTTCCGTTCTTTTTTTTTTTTTTTAATTTTTTTTTTTTTTTGTTTCCGCTGCACTTGAGCAAGAGCCATTTCAGTGATTATGGTAATATAATCCTTGGAAGTAATTTTATTTATAAAATTATAACTCGCAACCGGGCCCCGGCCTCGAATTCACGGGCACTCGAAAGGTAGGACCCGTTGAGGCGGGTCGATGCGCATGCGAACGAATTGTTCGAAAGAGGCGTGCATCGGTGCGTTCGCGTAAGCGGAAATTGCACCGGATCCCGTCGGAACTCCCCGCGGAAGCGTGCCCGGCGTGGATGGCCTCTTGATTTCCAAGTGTTGCGCGGATTTCTTAAATATTTCGTCGTTTTTTTGTTGCGAGTTCTTTTGTGAATCGGACTCTTTTGTGAATCGGACAATACCAGGAGGGTGAAAAACAGTATTTGGGAAGAAGAAGGCTCGAAATAAGGGGTCTCGGTTGCGAATTTACGAGCTTCGGAATGCTCTGGTTTTTTACTTTTGGGCGGCAACGCGCATGTAATCAAATTGTTACGGTGATTGAACGGGTGCGATCATACCAGCACTAATGCACCGGATCCCATCAGAACTCCGCAGTTAAGCGTGCTTGGGCGAGAGTAGTACTAGGATGGGTGACCTCCTGGGAAGTCCTCGTGTTGCACCCCTTTTTCCGTTCTTTTTTTTTTTTTTTAATTTTTTTTTTTTTTGTTTCCGCTGCACTTGAGCAAGAGCCATTTCAGTGATTATGGTAATATAATCCTTGGAAGTAATTTTATTTATAAAATTATAACTCGCAACCGGGCCCCGGCCTCGAATTCACGGGCACTCGAAAGGTAGGACCCGTTGAGGCGGGTCGATGCGCATGCGAACGAATTGTTCGAAAGAGGCGTGCATCGGTGCGTTCGCGTAAGCGGAAATTGCACCGGATCCCGTCGGAACTCCCCGCGGAAGCGTGCCCGGCGTGGATGGCCTCTTGATTTCCAAGTGTTGCGCGGATTTCTTAAATATTTCGTCGTTTTTTTGTTGCGAGTTCTTTTGTGAATCGGACTCTTTTGTGAATCGGACAATACCAGGAGGGTGAAAAACAGTATTTGGGAAGAAGAAGGCTCGAAATAAGGGGTCTCGGTTGCGAATTTACGAGCTTCGGAATGCTCTGGTTTTTTACTTTTGGGCGGCAACGCGCATGTAATCAAATTGTTACGGTGATTGAACGGGTGCGATCATACCAGCACTAATGCACCGGATCCCATCAGAACTCCGCAGTTAAGCGTGCTTGGGCGAGAGTAGTACTAGGATGGGTGACCTCCTGGGAAGTCCTCGTGTTGCACCCCTTTTTCCGTTCTTTTTTTTTTTTTTTAATTTTTTTTTTTTTTTTGTTTCCGCTGCACTTGAGCAAGAGCCATTTCAGTGATTATGGTAATATAATCCTTGGAAGTAATTTTATTTATAAAATTATAACTCGCAACCGGGCCCCGGCCTCGAATTCACGGGCACTCGAAAGGTAGGACCCGTTGAGGCGGGTCGATGCGCATGCGAACGAATTGTTCGAAAGAGGCGTGCATCGGTGCGTTCGCGTAAGCGGAAATTGCACCGGATCCCGTCGGAACTCCCCGCGGAAGCGTGCCCGGCGTGGATGGCCTCTTGATTTCCAAGTGTTGCGCGGATTTCTTAAATATTTCGTCGTTTTTTTGTTGCGAGTTCTTTTGTGAATCGGACTCTTTTGTGAATCGGACAATACCAGGAGGGTGAAAAACAGTATTTGGGAAGAAGAAGGCTCGAAATAAGGGGTCTCGGTTGCGAATTTACGAGCTTCGGAATGCTCTGGTTTTTTACTTTTGGGCGGCAACGCGCATGTAATCAAATTGTTACGGTGATTGAACGGGTGCGATCATACCAGCACTAATGCACCGGATCCCATCAGAACTCCGCAGTTAAGCGTGCTTGGGCGAGAGTAGTACTAGGATGGGTGACCTCCTGGGAAGTCCTCGTGTTGCACCCCTTTTTCCGTTCTTTTTTTTTTTTTTAATTTTTTTTTTTTGTTTCCGCTGCACTTGAGCAAGAGCCATTTCAGTGATTATGGTAATATAATCCTTGGAAGTAATTTTATTTATAAAATTATAACTCGCAACCGGGCCCCGGCCTCGAATTCACGGGCACTCGAAAGGTAGGACCCGTTGAGGCGGGTCGATGCGCATGCGAACGAATTGTTCGAAAGAGGCGTGCATCGGTGCGTTCGCGTAAGCGGAAATTGCACCGGATCCCGTCGGAACTCCCCGCGGAAGCGTGCCCGGCGTGGATGGCCTCTTGATTTCCAAGTGTTGCGCGGATTTCTTAAATATTTCGTCGTTTTTTTGTTGCGAGTTCTTTTGTGAATCGGACTCTTTTGTGAATCGGACAATACCAGGAGGGTGAAAAACAGTATTTGGGAAGAAGAAGGCTCGAAATAAGGGGTCTCGGTTGCGAATTTACGAGCTTCGGAATGCTCTGGTTTTTTACTTTTGGGCGGCAACGCGCATGTAATCAAATTGTTACGGTGATTGAACGGGTGCGATCATACCAGCACTAATGCACCGGATCCCATCAGAACTCCGCAGTTAAGCGTGCTTGGGCGAGAGTAGTACTAGGATGGGTGACCTCCTGGGAAGTCCTCGTGTTGCACCCCTTTTTCCGTTCTTTTTTTTTTTTTTAATTTTTTTTTTTTTGTTTCCGCTGCACTTGAGCAAGAGCCATTTCAGTGATTATGGTAATATAATCCTTGGAAGTAATTTTATTTATAAAATTATAACTCGCAACCGGGCCCCGGCCTCGAATTCACGGGCACTCGAAAGGTAGGACCCGTTGAGGCGGGTCGATGCGCATGCGAACGAATTGTTCGAAAGAGGCGTGCATCGGTGCGTTCGCGTAAGCGGAAATTGCACCGGATCCCGTCGGAACTCCCCGCGGAAGCGTGCCCGGCGTGGATGGCCTCTTGATTTCCAAGTGTTGCGCGGATTTCTTAAATATTTCGTCGTTTTTTTGTTGCGAGTTCACCTGGCTTTTACAGCCGGCGGACTCTTTTGTGAATCGGACAATACCGGGAGGGTGAAAAACAGTATTTGGGAAGAAGAAGGCTCGAAATAAGGGGTCTCGGTTGCGAATTTACGAGCTTCGGAATGCTCTTGATTTTTACTTTTGGGCGGCAACGCGCATGTAATCAAATTGTTACGGTGATTGAACGGGTGCGATCATACCAGCACTAATGCACCGGATCCCATCAGAACTCCGCAGTTAAGCGTGCTTGGGCGAGAGTAGTACTAGGATGGGTGACCTCCTGGGAAGTCCTCGTGTTGCACCCCTTTTTCCGTTCTTTTTTTTTTTTTAATTTTTTTTTTTTTTTGTTTCCGCTGCACTTGAGCAAGAGCCATTTCAGTGATTATGGTAATATAATCCTTGGAAGTAATTTTATTTATAAAATTATAGCTCGCAACCGGGTCCCGACCTCGAATTCACGGGCACTCGAAAGGTAGGACCCGTTGAGGCGGGTCGATGCGCATGCGAACGAACTGTTCGAAAGAGGCGTGCATCGGTGCGTTCGCGTAAGCGGAAATTGCACCGGATCCCGTCGGAACTCCCCGCGGAAGCGTGCCCGGCGTGGATGGCCTCTTGATTTCCAAGTGTTGCGCGGATTTCACCTGGCTTTTACAGCCGGCGGACTCTTTTGTGAATCGGACAATACCGGGAGGGTGAAAAACAGTATTTGGGAAGAAGAAGGCTCGAAATAAGGGGTCTCGGTTGCGAATTTACAAGCTTCGGAATGCTCTGGTTTTTTACTTTTGGGCGGCAACGCGCATGTAATCAAATTGTTACGGTGATTGAACGGGTGCGATCATACCAGCACTAATGCACCGGATCCCATCAGAACTCCGCAGTTAAGCGTGCTTGGGCGAGAGTAGTACTAGGATGGGTGACCTCCTGGGAAGTCCTCGTGTTGCACCCCTTTTTCCGTTCTTTTTTTTTTTTTTAATTTTTTTTTTTTTTGTTTCCGCTGCACTTGAGCAAGAGCCATTTCAGTGATTATGGTAATATAATCCTTGGAAGTAATTTTATTTATAAAATTATAACTCGCAACCGGGCCCCGGCCTCGAATTCACGGGCACTCGAAAGGTAGGACCCGTTGAGGCGGGTCGATGCGCATGCGAACGAATTGTTCGAAAGAGGCGTGCATCGGTGCGTTCGCGTAAGCGGAAATTGCACCGGATCCCGTCGGAACTCCCCGCGGAAGCGTGCCCGGCGTGGATGGCCTCTTGATTTCCAAGTGTTGCGCGGATTTCTTAAATATTTCGTCGTTTTTTTGTTGCGAGTTCTTTTGTGAATCGGACTCTTTTGTGAATCGGACAATACCAGGAGGGTGAAAAACAGTATTTGGGAAGAAGAAGGCTCGAAATAAGGGGTCTCGGTTGCGAATTTACGAGCTTCGGAATGCTCTGGTTTTTTACTTTTGGGCGGCAACGCGCATGTAATCAAATTGTTACGGTGATTGAACGGGTGCGATCATACCAGCACTAATGCACCGGATCCCATCAGAACTCCGCAGTTAAGCGTGCTTGGGCGAGAGTAGTACTAGGATGGGTGACCTCCTGGGAAGTCCTCGTGTTGCACCCCTTTTTCCGTTCTTTTTTTTTTTTTTTAATTTTTTTTTTTTTTTTTGTTTCCGCTGCACTTGAGCAAGAGCCATTTCAGTGATTATGGTAATATAATCCTTGGAAGTAATTTTATTTATAAAATTATAACTCGCAACCGGGCCCCGGCCTCGAATTCACGGGCACTCGAAAGGTAGGACCCGTTGAGGCGGGTCGATGCGCATGCGAACGAATTGTTCGAAAGAGGCGTGCATCGGTGCGTTCGCGTAAGCGGAAATTGCACCGGATCCCGTCGGAACTCCCCGCGGAAGCGTGCCCGGCGTGGATGGCCTCTTGATTTCCAAGTGTTGCGCGGATTTCTTAAATATTTCGTCGTTTTTTTGTTGCGAGTTCTTTTGTGAATCGGACTCTTTTGTGAATCGGACAATACCAGGAGGGTGAAAAACAGTATTTGGGAAGAAGAAGGCTCGAAATAAGGGGTCTCGGTTGCGAATTTACGAGCTTCGGAATGCTCTGGTTTTTTACTTTTGGGCGGCAACGCGCATGTAATCAAATTGTTACGGTGATTGAACGGGTGCGATCATACCAGCACTAATGCACCGGATCCCATCAGAACTCCGCAGTTAAGCGTGCTTGGGCGAGAGTAGTACTAGGATGGGTGACCTCCTGGGAAGTCCTCGTGTTGCACCCCTTTTTCCGTTCTTTTTTTTTTTTTTTAATTTTTTTTTTTTTGTTTCCGCTGCACTTGAGCAAGAGCCATTTCAGTGATTATGGTAATATAATCCTTGGAAGTAATTTTATTTATAAAATTATAACTCGCAACCGGGCCCCGGCCTCGAATTCACGGGCACTCGAAAGGTAGGACCCGTTGAGGCGGGTCGATGCGCATGCGAACGAATTGTTCGAAAGAGGCGTGCATCGGTGCGTTCGCGTAAGCGGAAATTGCACCGGATCCCGTCGGAACTCCCCGCGGAAGCGTGCCCGGCGTGGATGGCCTCTTGATTTCCAAGTGTTGCGCGGATTTCTTAAATATTTCGTCGTTTTTTTGTTGCGAGTTCTTTTGTGAATCGGACTCTTTTGTGAATCGGACAATACCAGGAGGGTGAAAAACAGTATTTGGGAAGAAGAAGGCTCGAAATAAGGGGTCTCGGTTGCGAATTTACGAGCTTCGGAATGCTCTGGTTTTTTACTTTTGGGCGGCAACGCGCATGTAATCAAATTGTTACGGTGATTGAACGGGTGCGATCATACCAGCACTAATGCACCGGATCCCATCAGAACTCCGCAGTTAAGCGTGCTTGGGCGAGAGTAGTACTAGGATGGGTGACCTCCTGGGAAGTCCTCGTGTTGCACCCCTTTTTCCGTTCTTTTTTTTTTTTTTTAATTTTTTTTTTTTTTTTGTTTCCGCTGCACTTGAGCAAGAGCCATTTCAGTGATTATGGTAATATAATCCTTGGAAGTAATTTTATTTATAAAATTATAACTCGCAACCGGGCCCCGGCCTCGAATTCACGGGCACTCGAAAGGTAGGACCCGTTGAGGCGGGTCGATGCGCATGCGAACGAATTGTTCGAAAGAGGCGTGCATCGGTGCGTTCGCGTAAGCGGAAATTGCACCGGATCCCGTCGGAACTCCCCGCGGAAGCGTGCCCGGCGTGGATGGCCTCTTGATTTCCAAGTGTTGCGCGGATTTCTTAAATATTTCGTCGTTTTTTTGTTGCGAGTTCTTTTGTGAATCGGACTCTTTTGTGAATCGGACAATACCAGGAGGGTGAAAAACAGTATTTGGGAAGAAGAAGGCTCGAAATAAGGGGTCTCGGTTGCGAATTTACGAGCTTCGGAATGCTCTGGTTTTTTACTTTTGGGCGGCAACGCGCATGTAATCAAATTGTTACGGTGATTGAACGGGTGCGATCATACCAGCACTAATGCACCGGATCCCATCAGAACTCCGCAGTTAAGCGTGCTTGGGCGAGAGTAGTACTAGGATGGGTGACCTCCTGGGAAGTCCTCGTGTTGCACCCCTTTTTCCGTTCTTTTTTTTTTTTTTTAATTTTTTTTTTTTGTTTCCGCTGCACTTGAGCAACAGCCATTTCAGTGATTATGGTAATATAATCCTTGGAAGTAATTTTATTTATAAAATTATAACTCGCAACCGGGCCCCGGCCTCGAATTCACGGGCACTCGAAAGGTAGGACCCGTTGAGGCGGGTCGATGCGCATGCGAACGAATTGTTCGAAAGAGGCGTGCATCGGTGCGTTCGCGTAAGCGGAAATTGCACCGGATCCCGTCGGAACTCCCCGCGGAAGCGTGCCCGGCGTGGATGGCCTCTTGATTTCCAAGTGTTGCGCGGATTTCTTAAATATTTCGTCGTTTTTTTGTTGCGAGTTCTTTTGTGAATCGGACTCTTTTGTGAATCGGACAATACCAGGAGGGTGAAAAACAGTATTTGGGAAGAAGAAGGCTCGAAATAAGGGGTCTCGGTTGCGAATTTACGAGCTTCGGAATGCTCTGGTTTTTTACTTTTGGGCGGCAACGCGCATGTAATCAAATTGTTACGGTGATTGAACGGGTGCGATCATACCAGCACTAATGCACCGGATCCCATCAGAACTCCGCAGTTAAGCGTGCTTGGGCGAGAGTAGTACTAGGATGGGTGACCTCCTGGGAAGTCCTCGTGTTGCACCCCTTTTTCCGTTCTTTTTTTTTTTTTAATTTTTTTTTTTTTTTGTTTCCGCTGCACTTGAGCAAGAGCCATTTCAGTGATTATGGTAATATAATCCTTGGAAGTAATTTTATTTATAAAATTATAACTCGCAACCGGGCCCCGGCCTCGAATTCACGGGCACTCGAAAGGTAGGACCCGTTGAGGCGGGTCGATGCGCATGCGAACGAATTGTTCGAAAGAGGCGTGCATCGGTGCGTTCGCGTAAGCGGAAATTGCACCGGATCCCGTCGGAACTCCCCGCGGAAGCGTGCCCGGCGTGGATGGCCTCTTGATTTCCAAGTGTTGCGCGGATTTCTTAAATATTTCGTCGTTTTTTTGTTGCGAGTTCTTTTGTGAATCGGACTCTTTTGTGAATCGGACAATACCAGGAGGGTGAAAAACAGTATTTGGGAAGAAGAAGGCTCGAAATAAGGGGTCTCGGTTGCGAATTTACGAGCTTCGGAATGCTCTGGTTTTTTACTTTTGGGCGGCAACGCGCATGTAATCAAATTGTTACGGTGATTGAACGGGTGCGATCATACCAGCACTAATGCACCGGATCCCATCAGAACTCCGCAGTTAAGCGTGCTTGGGCGAGAGTAGTACTAGGATGGGTGACCTCCTGGGAAGTCCTCGTGTTGCACCCCTTTTTCCGTTCTTTTTTTTTTTTTTTAATTTTTTTTTTTTTTTTTGTTTCCGCTGCACTTGAGCAAGAGCCATTTCAGTGATTATGGTAATATAATCCTTGGAAGTAATTTTATTTATAAAATTATAACTCGCAACCGGGCCCCGGCCTCGAATTCACGGGCACTCGAAAGGTAGGACCCGTTGAGGCGGGTCGATGCGCATGCGAACGAATTGTTCGAAAGAGGCGTGCATCGGTGCGTTCGCGTAAGCGGAAATTGCACCGGATCCCGTCGGAACTCCCCGCGGAAGCGTGCCCGGCGTGGATGGCCTCTTGATTTCCAAGTGTTGCGCGGATTTCTTAAATATTTCGTCGTTTTTTTGTTGCGAGTTCTTTTGTGAATCGGACTCTTTTGTGAATCGGACAATACCAGGAGGGTGAAAAACAGTATTTGGGAAGAAGAAGGCTCGAAATAAGGGGTCTCGGTTGCGAATTTACGAGCTTCGGAATGCTCTGGTTTTTTACTTTTGGGCGGCAACGCGCATGTAATCAAATTGTTACGGTGATTGAACGGGTGCGATCATACCAGCACTAATGCACCGGATCCCATCAGAACTCCGCAGTTAAGCGTGCTTGGGCGAGAGTAGTACTAGGATGGGTGACCTCCTGGGAAGTCCTCGTGTTGCACCCCTTTTTCCGTTCTTTTTTTTTTTTTTTAATTTTTTTTTTTTTGTTTCCGCTGCACTTGAGCAAGAGCCATTTCAGTGATTATGGTAATATAATCCTTGGAAGTAATTTTATTTATAAAATTATAACTCGCAACCGGGCCCCGGCCTCGAATTCACGGGCACTCGAAAGGTAGGACCCGTTGAGGCGGGTCGATGCGCATGCGAACGAATTGTTCGAAAGAGGCGTGCATCGGTGCGTTCGCGTAAGCGGAAATTGCACCGGATCCCGTCGGAACTCCCCGCGGAAGCGTGCCCGGCGTGGATGGCCTCTTGATTTCCAAGTGTTGCGCGGATTTCTTAAATATTTCGTCGTTTTTTTGTTGCGAGTTCTTTTGTGAATCGGACTCTTTTGTGAATCGGACAATACCAGGAGGGTGAAAAACAGTATTTGGGAAGAAGAAGGCTCGAAATAAGGGGTCTCGGTTGCGAATTTACGAGCTTCGGAATGCTCTGGTTTTTTACTTTTGGGCGGCAACGCGCATGTAATCAAATTGTTACGGTGATTGAACGGGTGCGATCATACCAGCACTAATGCACCGGATCCCATCAGAACTCCGCAGTTAAGCGTGCTTGGGCGAGAGTAGTACTAGGATGGGTGACCTCCTGGGAAGTCCTCGTGTTGCACCCCTTTTTCCGTTCTTTTTTTTTTTTTTTAATTTTTTTTTTTTTTTGTTTCCGCTGCACTTGAGCAAGAGCCATTTCAGTGATTATGGTAATATAATCCTTGGAAGTAATTTTATTTATAAAATTATAACTCGCAACCGGGCCCCGGCCTCGAATTCACGGGCACTCGAAAGGTAGGACCCGTTGAGGCGGGTCGATGCGCATGCGAACGAATTGTTCGAAAGAGGCGTGCATCGGTGCGTTCGCGTAAGCGGAAATTGCACCGGATCCCGTCGGAACTCCCCGCGGAAGCGTGCCCGGCGTGGATGGCCTCTTGATTTCCAAGTGTTGCGCGGATTTCTTAAATATTTCGTCGTTTTTTTGTTGCGAGTTCTTTTGTGAATCGGACTCTTTTGTGAATCGGACAATACCAGGAGGGTGAAAAACAGTATTTGGGAAGAAGAAGGCTCGAAATAAGGGGTCTCGGTTGCGAATTTACGAGCTTCGGAATGCTCTGGTTTTTTACTTTTGGGCGGCAACGCGCATGTAATCAAATTGTTACGGTGATTGAACGGGTGCGATCATACCAGCACTAATGCACCGGATCCCATCAGAACTCCGCAGTTAAGCGTGCTTGGGCGAGAGTAGTACTAGGATGGGTGACCTCCTGGGAAGTCCTCGTGTTGCACCCCTTTTTCCGTTCTTTTTTTTTTTTTTTAATTTTTTTTTTTTTTTTGTTTCCGCTGCACTTGAGCAAGAGCCATTTCAGTGATTATGGTAATATAATCCTTGGAAGTAATTTTATTTATAAAATTATAACTCGCAACCGGGCCCCGGCCTCGAATTCACGGGCACTCGAAAGGTAGGACCCGTTGAGGCGGGTCGATGCGCATGCGAACGAATTGTTCGAAAGAGGCGTGCATCGGTGCGTTCGCGTAAGCGGAAATTGCACCGGATCCCGTCGGAACTCCCCGCGGAAGCGTGCCCGGCGTGGATGGCCTCTTGATTTCCAAGTGTTGCGCGGATTTCTTAAATATTTCGTCGTTTTTTTGTTGCGAGTTCTTTTGTGAATCGGACTCTTTTGTGAATCGGACAATACCAGGAGGGTGAAAAACAGTATTTGGGAAGAAGAAGGCTCGAAATAAGGGGTCTCGGTTGCGAATTTACGAGCTTCGGAATGCTCTGGTTTTTTACTTTTGGGCGGCAACGCGCATGTAATCAAATTGTTACGGTGATTGAACGGGTGCGATCATACCAGCACTAATGCACCGGATCCCATCAGAACTCCGCAGTTAAGCGTGCTTGGGCGAGAGTAGTACTAGGATGGGTGACCTCCTGGGAAGTCCTCGTGTTGCACCCCTTTTTCCGTTCTTTTTTTTTTTTTTAATTTTTTTTTTTTTGTTTCCGCTGCACTTGAGCAAGAGCCATTTCAGTGATTATGGTAATATAATCCTTGGAAGTAATTTTATTTATAAAATTATAACTCGCAACCGGGCCCCGGCCTCGAATTCACGGGCACTCGAAAGGTAGGACCCGTTGAGGCGGGTCGATGCGCATGCGAACGAATTGTTCGAAAGAGGCGTGCATCGGTGCGTTCGCGTAAGCGGAAATTGCACCGGATCCCGTCGGAACTCCCCGCGGAAGCGTGCCCGGCGTGGATGGCCTCTTGATTTCCAAGTGTTGCGCGGATTTCTTAAATATTTCGTCGTTTTTTTGTTGCGAGTTCTTTTGTGAATCGGACTCTTTTGTGAATCGGACAATACCAGGAGGGTGAAAAACAGTATTTGGGAAGAAGAAGGCTCGAAATAAGGGGTCTCGGTTGCGAATTTACGAGCTTCGGAATGCTCTGGTTTTTTACTTTTGGGCGGCAACGCGCATGTAATCAAATTGTTACGGTGATTGAACGGGTGCGATCATACCAGCACTAATGCACCGGATCCCATCAGAACTCCGCAGTTAAGCGTGCTTGGGCGAGAGTAGTACTAGGATGGGTGACCTCCTGGGAAGTCCTCGTGTTGCACCCCTTTTTCCGTTCTTTTTTTTTTTTTTTAATTTTTTTTTTTTTGTTTCCGCTGCACTTGAGCAAGAGCCATTTCAGTGATTATGGTAATATAATCCTTGGAAGTAATTTTATTTATAAAATTATAACTCGCAACCGGGCCCCGGCCTCGAATTCACGGGCACTCGAAAGGTAGGACCCGTTGAGGCGGGTCGATGCGCATGCGAACGAATTGTTCGAAAGAGGCGTGCATCGGTGCGTTCGCGTAAGCGGAAATTGCACCGGATCCCGTCGGAACTCCCCGCGGAAGCGTGCCCGGCGTGGATGGCCTCTTGATTTCCAAGTGTTGCGCGGATTTCTTAAATATTTCGTCGTTTTTTTGTTGCGAGTTCACCTGGCTTTTACAGCCGGCGGACTCTTTTGTGAATCGGACAATACCGGGAGGGTGAAAAACAGTATTTGGGAAGAAGAAGGCTCGAAATAAGGGGTCTCGGTTGCGAATTTACGAGCTTCGGAATGCTCTTGATTTTTACTTTTGGGCGGCAACGCGCATGTAATCAAATTGTTACGGTGATTGAACGGGTGCGATCATACCAGCACTAATGCACCGGATCCCATCAGAACTCCGCAGTTAAGCGTGCTTGGGCGAGAGTAGTACTAGGATGGGTGACCTCCTGGGAAGTCCTCGTGTTGCACCCCTTTTTCCGTTCTTTTTTTTTTTTTAATTTTTTTTTTTTTTTGTTTCCGCTGCACTTGAGCAAGAGCCATTTCAGTGATTATGGTAATATAATCCTTGGAAGTAATTTTATTTATAAAATTATAGCTCGCAACCGGGTCCCGACCTCGAATTCACGGGCACTCGAAAGGTAGGACCCGTTGAGGCGGGTCGATGCGCATGCGAACGAACTGTTCGAAAGAGGCGTGCATCGGTGCGTTCGCGTAAGCGGAAATTGCACCGGATCCCGTCGGAACTCCCCGCGGAAGCGTGCCCGGCGTGGATGGCCTCTTGATTTCCAAGTGTTGCGCGGATTTCACCTGGCTTTTACAGCCGGCGGACTCTTTTGTGAATCGGACAATACCGGGAGGGTGAAAAACAGTATTTGGGAAGAAGAAGGCTCGAAATAAGGGGTCTCGGTTGCGAATTTACAAGCTTCGGAATGCTCTGGTTTTTTACTTTTGGGCGGCAACGCGCATGTAATCAAATTGTTACGGTGATTGAACGGGTGCGATCATACCAGCACTAATGCACCGGATCCCATCAGAACTCCGCAGTTAAGCGTGCTTGGGCGAGAGTAGTACTAGGATGGGTGACCTCCTGGGAAGTCCTCGTGTTGCACCCCTTTTTCCGTTCTTTTTTTTTTTTTTAATTTTTTTTTTTTTTGTTTCCGCTGCACTTGAGCAAGAGCCATTTCAGTGATTATGGTAATATAATCCTTGGAAGTAATTTTATTTATAAAATTATAACTCGCAACCGGGCCCCGGCCTCGAATTCACGGGCACTCGAAAGGTAGGACCCGTTGAGGCGGGTCGATGCGCATGCGAACGAATTGTTCGAAAGAGGCGTGCATCGGTGCGTTCGCGTAAGCGGAAATTGCACCGGATCCCGTCGGAACTCCCCGCGGAAGCGTGCCCGGCGTGGATGGCCTCTTGATTTCCAAGTGTTGCGCGGATTTCTTAAATATTTCGTCGTTTTTTTGTTGCGAGTTCACCTGGCTTTTACAGCCGGCGGACTCTTTTGTGAATCGGACAATACCGGGAGGGTGAAAAACAGTATTTGGGAAGAAGAAGGCTCGAAATAAGGGGTCTCGGTTGCGAATTTACGAGCTTCGGAATGCTCTTGATTTTTACTTTTGGGCGGCAACGCGCATGTAATCAAATTGTTACGGTGATTGAACGGGTGCGATCATACCAGCACTAATGCACCGGATCCCATCAGAACTCCGCAGTTAAGCGTGCTTGGGCGAGAGTAGTACTAGGATGGGTGACCTCCTGGGAAGTCCTCGTGTTGCACCCCTTTTTCCGTTCTTTTTTTTTTTTTAATTTTTTTTTTTTTTTGTTTCCGCTGCACTTGAGCAAGAGCCATTTCAGTGATTATGGTAATATAATCCTTGGAAGTAATTTTATTTATAAAATTATAGCTCGCAACCGGGTCCCGACCTCGAATTCACGGGCACTCGAAAGGTAGGACCCGTTGAGGCGGGTCGATGCGCATGCGAACGAACTGTTCGAAAGAGGCGTGCATCGGTGCGTTCGCGTAAGCGGAAATTGCACCGGATCCCGTCGGAACTCCCCGCGGAAGCGTGCCCGGCGTGGATGGCCTCTTGATTTCCAAGTGTTGCGCGGATTTCACCTGGCTTTTACAGCCGGCGGACTCTTTTGTGAATCGGACAATACCGGGAGGGTGAAAAACAGTATTTGGGAAGAAGAAGGCTCGAAATAAGGGGTCTCGGTTGCGAATTTACAAGCTTCGGAATGCTCTGGTTTTTTACTTTTGGGCGGCAACGCGCATGTAATCAAATTGTTACGGTGATTGAACGGGTGCGATCATACCAGCACTAATGCACCGGATCCCATCAGAACTCCGCAGTTAAGCGTGCTTGGGCGAGAGTAGTACTAGGATGGGTGACCTCCTGGGAAGTCCTCGTGTTGCACCCCTTTTTCCGTTCTTTTTTTTTTTTTTAATTTTTTTTTTTTTTGTTTCCGCTGCACTTGAGCAAGAGCCATTTCAGTGATTATGGTAATATAATCCTTGGAAGTAATTTTATTTATAAAATTATAACTCGCAACCGGGCCCCGGCCTCGAATTCACGGGCACTCGAAAGGTAGGACCCGTTGAGGCGGGTCGATGCGCATGCGAACGAATTGTTCGAAAGAGGCGTGCATCGGTGCGTTCGCGTAAGCGGAAATTGCACCGGATCCCGTCGGAACTCCCCGCGGAAGCGTGCCCGGCGTGGATGGCCTCTTGATTTCCAAGTGTTGCGCGGATTTCTTAAATATTTCGTCGTTTTTTTGTTGCGAGTTCACCTGGCTTTTACAGCCGGCGGACTCTTTTGTGAATCGGACAATACCGGGAGGGTGAAAAACAGTATTTGGGAAGAAGAAGGCTCGAAATAAGGGGTCTCGGTTGCGAATTTACGAGCTTCGGAATGCTCTTGATTTTTACTTTTGGGCGGCAACGCGCATGTAATCAAATTGTTACGGTGATTGAACGGGTGCGATCATACCAGCACTAATGCACCGGATCCCATCAGAACTCCGCAGTTAAGCGTGCTTGGGCGAGAGTAGTACTAGGATGGGTGACCTCCTGGGAAGTCCTCGTGTTGCACCCCTTTTTCCGTTCTTTTTTTTTTTTTAATTTTTTTTTTTTTTTGTTTCCGCTGCACTTGAGCAAGAGCCATTTCAGTGATTATGGTAATATAATCCTTGGAAGTAATTTTATTTATAAAATTATAGCTCGCAACCGGGTCCCGACCTCGAATTCACGGGCACTCGAAAGGTAGGACCCGTTGAGGCGGGTCGATGCGCATGCGAACGAACTGTTCGAAAGAGGCGTGCATCGGTGCGTTCGCGTAAGCGGAAATTGCACCGGATCCCGTCGGAACTCCCCGCGGAAGCGTGCCCGGCGTGGATGGCCTCTTGATTTCCAAGTGTTGCGCGGATTTCACCTGGCTTTTACAGCCGGCGGACTCTTTTGTGAATCGGACAATACCGGGAGGGTGAAAAACAGTATTTGGGAAGAAGAAGGCTCGAAATAAGGGGTCTCGGTTGCGAATTTACAAGCTTCGGAATGCTCTGGTTTTTTACTTTTGGGCGGCAACGCGCATGTAATCAAATTGTTACGGTGATTGAACGGGTGCGATCATACCAGCACTAATGCACCGGATCCCATCAGAACTCCGCAGTTAAGCGTGCTTGGGCGAGAGTAGTACTAGGATGGGTGACCTCCTGGGAAGTCCTCGTGTTGCACCCCTTTTTCCGTTCTTTTTTTTTTTTTTAATTTTTTTTTTTTTTGTTTCCGCTGCACTTGAGCAAGAGCCATTTCAGTGATTATGGTAATATAATCCTTGGAAGTAATTTTATTTATAAAATTATAACTCGCAACCGGGCCCCGGCCTCGAATTCACGGGCACTCGAAAGGTAGGACCCGTTGAGGCGGGTCGATGCGCATGCGAACGAATTGTTCGAAAGAGGCGTGCATCGGTGCGTTCGCGTAAGCGGAAATTGCACCGGATCCCGTCGGAACTCCCCGCGGAAGCGTGCCCGGCGTGGATGGCCTCTTGATTTCCAAGTGTTGCGCGGATTTCTTAAATATTTCGTCGTTTTTTTGTTGCGAGTTCTTTTGTGAATCGGACTCTTTTGTGAATCGGACAATACCAGGAGGGTGAAAAACAGTATTTGGGAAGAAGAAGGCTCGAAATAAGGGGTCTCGGTTGCGAATTTACGAGCTTCGGAATGCTCTGGTTTTTTACTTTTGGGCGGCAACGCGCATGTAATCAAATTGTTACGGTGATTGAACGGGTGCGATCATACCAGCACTAATGCACCGGATCCCATCAGAACTCCGCAGTTAAGCGTGCTTGGGCGAGAGTAGTACTAGGATGGGTGACCTCCTGGGAAGTCCTCGTGTTGCACCCCTTTTTCCGTTCTTTTTTTTTTTTTTTAATTTTTTTTTTTTTTTTGTTTCCGCTGCACTTGAGCAAGAGCCATTTCAGTGATTATGGTAATATAATCCTTGGAAGTAATTTTATTTATAAAATTATAACTCGCAACCGGGCCCCGGCCTCGAATTCACGGGCACTCGAAAGGTAGGACCCGTTGAGGCGGGTCGATGCGCATGCGAACAAATTGTTCGAAAGAGGCGTGCATCGGTGCGTTCGCGTAAGCGGAAATTGCACCGGATCCCGTCGGAACTCCCCGCGGAAGCGTGCCCGGCGTGGATGGCCTCTTGATTTCCAAGTGTTGCGCGGATTTCTTAAATATTTCGTCGTTTTTTTGTTGCGAGTTCTTTTGTGAATCGGACTCTTTTGTGAATCGGACAATACCAGGAGGGTGAAAAACAGTATTTGGGAAGAAGAAGGCTCGAAATAAGGGGTCTCGGTTGCGAATTTACGAGCTTCGGAATGCTCTGGTTTTTTACTTTTGGGCGGCAACGCGCATGTAATCAAATTGTTACGGTGATTGAACGGGTGCGATCATACCAGCACTAATGCACCGGATCCCATCAGAACTCCGCAGTTAAGCGTGCTTGGGCGAGAGTAGTACTAGGATGGGTGACCTCCTGGGAAGTCCTCGTGTTGCACCCCTTTTTCCGTTCTTTTTTTTTTTTTTTAATTTTTTTTTTTTTTTGTTTCCGCTGCACTTGAGCAAGAGCCATTTCAGTGATTATGGTAATATAATCCTTGGAAGTAATTTTATTTATAAAATTATAACTCGCAACCGGGCCCCGGCCTCGAATTCACGGGCACTCGAAAGGTAGGACCCGTTGAGGCGGGTCGATGCGCATGCGAACGAATTGTTCGAAAGAGGCGTGCATCGGTGCGTTCGCGTAAGCGGAAATTGCACCGGATCCCGTCGGAACTCCCCGCGGAAGCGTGCCCGGCGTGGATGGCCTCTTGATTTCCAAGTGTTGCGCGGATTTCTTAAATATTTCGTCGTTTTTTTGTTGCGAGTTCTTTTGTGAATCGGACTCTTTTGTGAATCGGACAATACCAGGAGGGTGAAAAACAGTATTTGGGAAGAAGAAGGCTCGAAATAAGGGGTCTCGGTTGCGAATTTACGAGCTTCGGAATGCTCTTGATTTTTACTTTTGGGCGGCAACGCGCATGTAATCAAATTGTTACGGTGATTGAACGGGTGCGATCATACCAGCACTAATGCACCGGATCCCATCAGAACTCCGCAGTTAAGCGTGCTTGGGCGAGAGTAGTACTAGGATGGGTGACCTCCTGGGAAGTCCTCGTGTTGCACCCCTTTTTCCGTTCTTTTTTTTTTTTTAATTTTTTTTTTTTTTTGTTTCCGCTGCACTTGAGCAAGAGCCATTTCAGTGATTATGGTAATATAATCCTTGGAAGTAATTTTATTTATAAAATTATAGCTCGCAACCGGGTCCCGACCTCGAATTCACGGGCACTCGAAAGGTAGGACCCGTTGAGGCGGGTCGATGCGCATGCGAACGAACTGTTCGAAAGAGGCGTGCATCGGTGCGTTCGCGTAAGCGGAAATTGCACCGGATCCCGTCGGAACTCCCCGCGGAAGCGTGCCCGGCGTGGATGGCCTCTTGATTTCCAAGTGTTGCGCGGATTTCACCTGGCTTTTACAGCCGGCGGACTCTTTTGTGAATCGGACAATACCGGGAGGGTGAAAAACAGTATTTGGGAAGAAGAAGGCTCGAAATAAGGGGTCTCGGTTGCGAATTTACAAGCTTCGGAATGCTCTGGTTTTTTACTTTTGGGCGGCAACGCGCATGTAATCAAATTGTTACGGTGATTGAACGGGTGCGATCATACCAGCACTAATGCACCGGATCCCATCAGAACTCCGCAGTTAAGCGTGCTTGGGCGAGAGTAGTACTAGGATGGGTGACCTCCTGGGAAGTCCTCGTGTTGCACCCCTTTTTCCGTTCTTTTTTTTTTTTTTAATTTTTTTTTTTTTTGTTTCCGCTGCACTTGAGCAAGAGCCATTTCAGTGATTATGGTAATATAATCCTTGGAAGTAATTTTATTTATAAAATTATAACTCGCAACCGGGCCCCGGCCTCGAATTCACGGGCACTCGAAAGGTAGGACCCGTTGAGGCGGGTCGATGCGCATGCGAACGAATTGTTCGAAAGAGGCGTGCATCGGTGCGTTCGCGTAAGCGGAAATTGCACCGGATCCCGTCGGAACTCCCCGCGGAAGCGTGCCCGGCGTGGATGGCCTCTTGATTTCCAAGTGTTGCGCGGATTTCTTAAATATTTCGTCGTTTTTTTGTTGCGAGTTCTTTTGTGAATCGGACTCTTTTGTGAATCGGACAATACCAGGAGGGTGAAAAACAGTATTTGGGAAGAAGAAGGCTCGAAATAAGGGGTCTCGGTTGCGAATTTACGAGCTTCGGAATGCTCTGGTTTTTTACTTTTGGGCGGCAACGCGCATGTAATCAAATTGTTACGGTGATTGAACGGGTGCGATCATACCAGCACTAATGCACCGGATCCCATCAGAACTCCGCAGTTAAGCGTGCTTGGGCGAGAGTAGTACTAGGATGGGTGACCTCCTGGGAAGTCCTCGTGTTGCACCCCTTTTTCCGTTCTTTTTTTTTTTTTTTAATTTTTTTTTTTTTTTTGTTTCCGCTGCACTTGAGCAAGAGCCATTTCAGTGATTATGGTAATATAATCCTTGGAAGTAATTTTATTTATAAAATTATAACTCGCAACCGGGCCCCGGCCTCGAATTCACGGGCACTCGAAAGGTAGGACCCGTTGAGGCGGGTCGATGCGCATGCGAACAAATTGTTCGAAAGAGGCGTGCATCGGTGCGTTCGCGTAAGCGGAAATTGCACCGGATCCCGTCGGAACTCCCCGCGGAAGCGTGCCCGGCGTGGATGGCCTCTTGATTTCCAAGTGTTGCGCGGATTTCTTAAATATTTCGTCGTTTTTTTGTTGCGAGTTCTTTTGTGAATCGGACTCTTTTGTGAATCGGACAATACCAGGAGGGTGAAAAACAGTATTTGGGAAGAAGAAGGCTCGAAATAAGGGGTCTCGGTTGCGAATTTACGAGCTTCGGAATGCTCTGGTTTTTTACTTTTGGGCGGCAACGCGCATGTAATCAAATTGTTACGGTGATTGAACGGGTGCGATCATACCAGCACTAATGCACCGGATCCCATCAGAACTCCGCAGTTAAGCGTGCTTGGGCGAGAGTAGTACTAGGATGGGTGACCTCCTGGGAAGTCCTCGTGTTGCACCCCTTTTTCCGTTCTTTTTTTTTTTTTTTAATTTTTTTTTTTTTTGTTTCCGCTGCACTTGAGCAAGAGCCATTTCAGTGATTATGGTAATATAATCCTTGGAAGTAATTTTATTTATAAAATTATAACTCGCAACCGGGCCCCGGCCTCGAATTCACGGGCACTCGAAAGGTAGGACCCGTTGAGGCGGGTCGATGCGCATGCGAACGAATTGTTCGAAAGAGGCGTGCATCGGTGCGTTCGCGTAAGCGGAAATTGCACCGGATCCCGTCGGAACTCCCCGCGGAAGCGTGCCCGGCGTGGATGGCCTCTTGATTTCCAAGTGTTGCGCGGATTTCTTAAATATTTCGTCGTTTTTTTGTTGCGAGTTCTTTTGTGAATCGGACTCTTTTGTGAATCGGACAATACCAGGAGGGTGAAAAACAGTATTTGGGAAGAAGAAGGCTCGAAATAAGGGGTCTCGGTTGCGAATTTACGAGCTTCGGAATGCTCTTGATTTTTACTTTTGGGCGGCAACGCGCATGTAATCAAATTGTTACGGTGATTGAACGGGTGCGATCATACCAGCACTAATGCACCGGATCCCATCAGAACTCCGCAGTTAAGCGTGCTTGGGCGAGAGTAGTACTAGGATGGGTGACCTCCTGGGAAGTCCTCGTGTTGCACCCCTTTTTCCGTTCTTTTTTTTTTTTTTAATTTTTTTTTTTTTTGTTTCCGCTGCACTTGAGCAAGAGCCATTTCAGTGATTATGGTAATATAATCCTTGGAAGTAATTTTATTTATAAAATTATAACTCGCAACCGGGCCCCGGCCTCGAATTCACGGGCACTCGAAAGGTAGGACCCGTTGAGGCGGGTCGATGCGCATGCGAACGAATTGTTCGAAAGAGGCGTGCATCGGTGCGTTCGCGTAAGCGGAAATTGCACCGGATCCCGTCGGAACTCCCCGCGGAAGCGTGCCCGGCGTGGATGGCCTCTTGATTTCCAAGTGTTGCGCGGATTTCTTAAATATTTCGTCGTTTTTTTGTTGCGAGTTCTTTTGTGAATCGGACTCTTTTGTGAATCGGACAATACCAGGAGGGTGAAAAACAGTATTTGGGAAGAAGAAGGCTCGAAATAAGGGGTCTCGGTTGCGAATTTACGAGCTTCGGAATGCTCTGGTTTTTTACTTTTGGGCGGCAACGCGCATGTAATCAAATTGTTACGGTGATTGAACGGGTGCGATCATACCAGCACTAATGCACCGGATCCCATCAGAACTCCGCAGTTAAGCGTGCTTGGGCGAGAGTAGTACTAGGATGGGTGACCTCCTGGGAAGTCCTCGTGTTGCACCCCTTTTTCCGTTCTTTTTTTTTTTTTTTAATTTTTTTTTTTTTTTTGTTTCCGCTGCACTTGAGCAAGAGCCATTTCAGTGATTATGGTAATATAATCCTTGGAAGTAATTTTATTTATAAAATTATAACTCGCAACCGGGCCCCGGCCTCGAATTCACGGGCACTCGAAAGGTAGGACCCGTTGAGGCGGGTCGATGCGCATGCGAACAAATTGTTCGAAAGAGGCGTGCATCGGTGCGTTCGCGTAAGCGGAAATTGCAACGGATCCCGTCGGAACTCCCCGCGGAAGCGTGCCCGGCGTGGATGGCCTCTTGATTTCCAAGTGTTGCGCGGATTTCTTAAATATTTCGTCGTTTTTTTGTTGCGAGTTCTTTTGTGAATCGGACTCTTTTGTGAATCGGACAATACCAGGAGGGTGAAAAACAGTATTTGGGAAGAAGAAGGCTCGAAATAAGGGGTCTCGGTTGCGAATTTACGAGCTTCGGAATGCTCTGGTTTTTTACTTTTGGGCGGCAACGCGCATGTAATCAAATTGTTACGGTGATTGAACGGGTGCGATCATACCAGCACTAATGCACCGGATCCCATCAGAACTCCGCAGTTAAGCGTGCTTGGGCGAGAGTAGTACTAGGATGGGTGACCTCCTGGGAAGTCCTCGTGTTGCACCCCTTTTTCCGTTCTTTTTTTTTTTTTTTAATTTTTTTTTTTTTTTGTTTCCGCTGCACTTGAGCAAGAGCCATTTCAGTGATTATGGTAATATAATCCTTGGAAGTAATTTTATTTATAAAATTATAACTCGCAACCGGGCCCCGGCCTCGAATTCACGGGCACTCGAAAGGTAGGACCCGTTGAGGCGGGTCGATGCGCATGCGAACGAATTGTTCGAAAGAGGCGTGCATCGGTGCGTTCGCGTAAGCGGAAATTGCACCGGATCCCGTCGGAACTCCCCGCGGAAGCGTGCCCGGCGTGGATGGCCTCTTGATTTCCAAGTGTTGCGCGGATTTCTTAAATATTTCGTCGTTTTTTTGTTGCGAGTTCTTTTGTGAATCGGACTCTTTTGTGAATCGGACAATACCAGGAGGGTGAAAAACAGTATTTGGGAAGAAGAAGGCTCGAAATAAGGGGTCTCGGTTGCGAATTTACGAGCTTCGGAATGCTCTGGTTTTTTACTTTTGGGCGGCAACGCGCATGTAATCAAATTGTTACGGTGATTGAACGGGTGCGATCATACCAGCACTAATGCACCGGATCCCATCAGAACTCCGCAGTTAAGCGTGCTTGGGCGAGAGTAGTACTAGGATGGGTGACCTCCTGGGAAGTCCTCGTGTTGCACCCCTTTTTCCGTTCTTTTTTTTTTTTTTTAATTTTTTTTTTTTTTTTGTTTCCGCTGCACTTGAGCAAGAGCCATTTCAGTGATTATGGTAATATAATCCTTGGAAGTAATTTTATTTATAAAATTATAGCTCGCAACCAGGTCCCGACCTCGAATTCACGGGCACTCGAAAGGTAGGACCCGTTGAGGCGGGTCGATGCGCATGCGAACGAACTGTTCGAAAGAGGCGTGCATCGGTGCGTTCGCGTAAGCGGAAATTGCACCGGATCCCGTCGGAACTCCCCGCGGAAGCGTGCCCGGCGTGGATGGCCTCTTGATTTCCAAGTGTTGCGCGGATTTCTTAAATATTTCGTCGTTTTTTTGTTGCGAGTTCTTTTGTGAATCGGACTCTTTTGTGAATCGGACAATACCAGGAGGGTGAAAAACAGTATTTGGGAAGAAGAAGGCTCGAAATAAGGGGTCTCGGTTGCGAATTTACGAGCTTCGGAATGCTCTGGTTTTTTACTTTTGGGCGGCAACGCGCATGTAATCAAATTGTTACGGTGATTGAACGGGTGCGATCATACCAGCACTAATGCACCGGATCCCATCAGAACTCCGCAGTTAAGCGTGCTTGGGCGAGAGTAGTACTAGGATGGGTGACCTCCTGGGAAGTCCTCGTGTTGCACCCCTTTTTCCGTTCTTTTTTTTTTTTTTTAATTTTTTTTTTTTTTTTGTTTCCGCTGCACTTGAGCAAGAGCCATTTCAGTGATTATGGTAATATAATCCTTGGAAGTAATTTTATTTATAAAATTATAACTCGCAACCGGGCCCCGGCCTCGAATTCACGGGCACTCGAAAGGTAGGACCCGTTGAGGCGGGTCGATGCGCATGCGAACGAATTGTTCGAAAGAGGCGTGCATCGGTGCGTTCGCGTAAGCGGAAATTGCACCGGATCCCGTCGGAACTCCCCGCGGAAGCGTGCCCGGCGTGGATGGCCTCTTGATTTCCAAGTGTTGCGCGGATTTCTTAAATATTTCGTCGTTTTTTTGTTGCGAGTTCTTTTGTGAATCGGACTCTTTTGTGAATCGGACAATACCAGGAGGGTGAAAAACAGTATTTGGGAAGAAGAAGGCTCGAAATAAGGGGTCTCGGTTGCGAATTTACGAGCTTCGGAATGCTCTGGATTTTTACTTTTGGGCGGCAACGCGCATGTAATCAAATTGTTACGGTGAATGAACGGGTGCGATCATACCAGCACTAATGCACCGGATCCCATCAGAACTCCGCAGTGAAACGTGCTTGGGCGAGAGTAGTACTAGGATGGGTGACCTCCTGGGAAGTCCTCGTGTTGCACCCCTTTTTCCGTTCTTTTTTTTTTTTTATTTTATTTTTTTTTTGTTTCCGCTGCACTTGAGCAAGAGCCATTTCAGTGATTATGGTAATATAATCCTTGGAAGTAATTTTATTTATAAAATTATAGCTCGCAACCGGGTCCAGACCTCGAATTCACGGGCACTCGAAAGGTAGGACCCGTTGAGGCGGGTCGATGCGCATGCGAACGAACTGTTCGAAAGAGGCGTGCATCGGTGCGTTCGCGTAAGCGGAAATTGCACCGGATCCCGTCGGAACTCCCCGCGGAAGCGTGCCCGGCGTGGATGGCCTCTTGATTTCCAAGTGTTGCGCAGATTTCTTAAATATTTCGTCGTTTTTTTGTTGCGAGTTCACCTGGCTTTTACAGCCGGCGGACTCTTTTGTGAATCGGACAATACCGGGAGGGTGAAAAACAGTATTTGGGAAGAAGAAGGCTCGAAATAAGGGGTCTCGGTTGCGAATTTACGAGCTTCGGAATGCTCTGGATTTTTACTTTTGGGCGGCAACGCGCATGTAATCAAATTGTTACGGTGATTGAACGGGTGCGATCATACCAGCACTAATGCACCGGATCCCATCAGAACTCCGCAGTTAAGCGTGCTTGGGCGAGAGTAGTACTAGGATGGGTGACCTCCTGGGAAGTCCTCGTGTTGCACCCCTTTTTCCGTTCTTTTTTTTTTTTTTTAATTTTTTTTTTTTTTTGTTTCCGCTGCACTTGAGCAAGAGCCATTTCAGTGATTATGGTAATATAATCCTTGGAAGTAATTTTATTTATAAAATTATAGCTCGCAACCGGGTCCCGACCTCGAATTCACGGGCACTCGAAAGGTAGGACCCGTTGAGGCGGGTCGATGCGCATGCGAACGAACTGTTCGAAAGAGGCGTGCATCGGTGCGTTCGCGTAAGCGGAAATTGCACCGGATCCCGTCGGAACTCCCCGCGGAAGCGTGCCCGGCGTGGATGGCCTCTTGATTTCCAAGTGTTGCGCGGATTTCTTAAATATTTCGTCGTTTTTTTGTTGCGAGTTCACCTGGCTTTTACAGCCGGCGGACTCTTTTGTGAATCGGACAATATCGATAGGGTGAAAAAACAGTATTTGGGAAGAAGAAGGCTCGAAATAAGGGGTCTCGGTTGCGAATTTACGAGCTTCGGAATGCTCTGGTTTTTACTTTTGGGCGGCAACGCGCATGTAATCAAATTGTTACGGTGAATGAACGGGTGCGATCATACCAGCACTAATGCACCGGATCCCATCAGAACTCCGCAGTTAAGCGTGCTTGGGCGAGAGTAGTACTAGGATGGGTGACCTCCTGGGAAGTCCTCGTGTTGCACCCCTTTTTCCGTTCTTTTTTTTTTTTAATTTTTTTTTTGTTTCCGCTACACTTGAGCAAGAGCCATTTCAGTGATTATGGTAATATAATCCTCGGAAGTAATTTTATTTATAAAATTATAACTCGCAACCGGGTCCCGACCTCGAATTCACGGGCACTCGAAAGGTAGGACCCGTTGAGGCGGGTCGATGCGCATGCGAACGAACTGTTCGAAAGAGGCGTGCATCGGTGCGTTCGTGTAAGCGGAAATTGCACCGGATCCCGTCGGAACTCCCCGCGGAAGCGTGCCCGGCGTGGATGGCCTATTGATTTCCAAGTGTTGCGCGGATTTCTTAAATACTTCGTCGTTTTTTTGTTGCGAGTTCACCTGGCTTTTACAGCCGGCGGACTCTTTTGTGAATCGGACAATATCGATAGGGTGAAAAAACAGTATTTGGGAAGAAGAAGGCTCGAAATAAGGGGTCTCGGTTGCGAATTTACGAGCTTCGGAATGCTCTGGTTTTTACTTTTGGGCGGCAACGCGCATGTAATCAAATTGTTACGGTGAATGAACGGGTGCGATCATACCAGCACTAATGCACCGGATCCCATCAGAACTCCGCAGTTAAGCGTGCTTGGGCGAGAGTAGTACTAGGATGGGTGACCTCCTGGGAAGTCCTCGTGTTGCACCCCTTTTTCCGTTCTTTTTTTTTTTAATTTTTTTTTTGTTTCCGCTACACTTGAGCAAGAGCCATTTCAGTGATTATGGTAATATAATCCTCGGAAGTAATTTTATTTATAAAATTATAACTCGCAACCGGGTCCCGACCTCGAATTCACGGGCACTCGAAAGGTAGGACCCGTTGAGGCGGGTCGATGCGCATGCGAACGAACTGTTCGAAAGAGGCGTGCATCGGTGCGTTCGTGTAAGCGGAAATTGCACCGGATCCCGTCGGAACTCCCCGCGGAAGCGTGCCCGGCGTGGATGGCCTATTGATTTCCAAGTGTTGCGCGGATTTCTTAAATACTTCGTCGTTTTTTTGTTGCGAGTTCACCTGGCTTTTACAGCCGGCGGACTCTTTTGTGAATCGGACAATATCGATAGGGTGAAAAAACAGTATTTGGGAAGAAGAAGGCTCGAAATAAGGGGTCTCGGTTGCGAATTTACGAGCTTCGGAATGCTCTGGTTTTTACTTTTGGGCGGCAACGCGCATGTAATCAAATTGTTACGGTGAATGAACGGGTGCGATCATACCAGCACTAATGCACCGGATCCCATCAGAACTCCGCAGTTAAGCGTGCTTGGGCGAGAGTAGTACTAGGATGGGTGACCTCCTGGGAAGTCCTCGTGTTGCACCCCTTTTTCCGTTCTTTTTTTTTTTAATTTTTTTTTTGTTTCCGCTACACTTGAGCAAGAGCCATTTCAGTGATTATGGTAATATAATCCTCGGAAGTAATTTTATTTATAAAATTATAACTCGCAACCGGGTCCCGACCTCGAATTCACGGGCACTCGAAAGGTAGGACCCGTTGAGGCGGGTCGATGCGCATGCGAACGAACTGTTCGAAAGAGGCGTGCATCGGTGCGTTCGTGTAAGCGGAAATTGCACCGGATCCCGTCGGAACTCCCCGCGGAAGCGTGCCCGGCGTGGATGGCCTATTGATTTCCAAGTGTTGCGCGGATTTCTTAAATACTTCGTCGTTTTTTTGTTGCGAGTTCACCTGGCTTTTACAGCCGGCGGACTCTTTTGTGAATCGGACAATATCGATAGGGTGAAAAAACAGTATTTGGGAAGAAGAAGGCTCGAAATAAGGGGTCTCGGTTGCGAATTTACGAGCTTCGGAATGCTCTGGTTTTTACTTTTGGGCGGCAACGCGCATGTAATCAAATTGTTACGGTGAATGAACGGGTGCGATCATACCAGCACTAATGCACCGGATCCCATCAGAACTCCGCAGTTAAGCGTGCTTGGGCGAGAGTAGTACTAGGATGGGTGACCTCCTGGGAAGTCCTCGTGTTGCACCCCTTTTTCCGTTCTTTTTTTTTTTAATTTTTTTTTTGTTTCCGCTACACTTGAGCAAGAGCCATTTCAGTGATTATGGTAATATAATCCTCGGAAGTAATTTTATTTATAAAATTATAACTCGCAACCGGGTCCCGACCTCGAATTCACGGGCACTCGAAAGGTAGGACCCGTTGAGGCGGGTCGATGCGCATGCGAACGAACTGTTCGAAAGAGGCGTGCATCGGTGCGTTCGTGTAAGCGGAAATTGCACCGGATCCCGTCGGAACTCCCCGCGGAAGCGTGCCCGGCGTGGATGGCCTATTGATTTCCAAGTGTTGCGCGGATTTCTTAAATACTTCGTCGTTTTTTTGTTGCGAGTTCACCTGGCTTTTACAGCCGGCGGACTCTTTTGTGAATCGGACAATATCGATAGGGTGAAAAAACAGTATTTGGGAAGAAGAAGGCTCGAAATAAGGGGTCTCGGTTGCGAATTTACGAGCTTCGGAATGCTCTGGTTTTTACTTTTGGGCGGCAACGCGCATGTAATCAAATTGTTACGGTGAATGAACGGGTGCGATCATACCAGCACTAATGCACCGGATCCCATCAGAACTCCGCAGTTAAGCGTGCTTGGGCGAGAGTAGTACTAGGATGGGTGACCTCCTGGGAAGTCCTCGTGTTGCACCCCTTTTTCCGTTCTTTTTTTTTTTTTTTAATTTTTTTTTTTTTTTGTTTCCGCTGCACTTGAGCAAGAGCCATTTCAGTGATTATGGTAATATAATCCTTGGAAGTAATTTTATTTATAAAATTATAGCTCGCAACCAGGTCCCGACCTCGAATTCACGGGCACTCGAAAGGTAGGACCCGTTGAGGCGGGTCGATGCGCATGCGAACGAACTGTTCGAAAGAGGCGTGCATCGGTGCGTTCGCGTAAGCGGAAATTGCACCGGATCCCGTCGGAACTCCCCGCGGAAGCGTGCCCGGCGTGGATGGCCTCTTGATTTCCAAGTGTTGCGCGGATTTCTTAAATATTTCGTCGTTTTTTTGTTGCGAGTTCTTTTGTGAATCGGACTCTTTTGTGAATCGGACAATACCAGGAGGGTGAAAAACAGTATTTGGGAAGAAGAAGGCTCGAAATAAGGGGTCTCGGTTGCGAATTTACGAGCTTCGGAATGCTCTGGTTTTTTACTTTTGGGCGGCAACGCGCATGTAATCAAATTGTTACGGTGATTGAACGGGTGCGATCATACCAGCACTAATGCACCGGATCCCATCAGAACTCCGCAGTTAAGCGTGCTTGGGCGAGAGTAGTACTAGGATGGGTGACCTCCTGGGAAGTCCTCGTGTTGCACCCCTTTTTCCGTTCTTTTTTTTTTTTTTTAATTTTTTTTTTTTTTTTGTTTCCGCTGCACTTGAGCAAGAGCCATTTCAGTGATTATGGTAATATAATCCTTGGAAGTAATTTTATTTATAAAATTATAACTCGCAACCGGGCCCCGGCCTCGAATTCACGGGCACTCGAAAGGTAGGACCCGTTGAGGCGGGTCGATGCGCATGCGAACGAATTGTTCGAAAGAGGCGTGCATCGGTGCGTTCGCGTAAGCGGAAATTGCACCGGATCCCGTCGGAACTCCCCGCGGAAGCGTGCCCGGCGTGGATGGCCTCTTGATTTCCAAGTGTTGCGCGGATTTCTTAAATATTTCGTCGTTTTTTTGTTGCGAGTTCTTTTGTGAATCGGACTCTTTTGTGAATCGGACAATACCAGGAGGGTGAAAAACAGTATTTGGGAAGAAGAAGGCTCGAAATAAGGGGTCTCGGTTGCGAATTTACGAGCTTCGGAATGCTCTGGATTTTTACTTTTGGGCGGCAACGCGCATGTAATCAAATTGTTACGGTGAATGAACGGGTGCGATCATACCAGCACTAATGCACCGGATCCCATCAGAACTCCGCAGTGAAACGTGCTTGGGCGAGAGTAGTACTAGGATGGGTGACCTCCTGGGAAGTCCTCGTGTTGCACCCCTTTTTCCGTTCTTTTTTTTTTTTTATTTTATTTTTTTTTTGTTTCCGCTGCACTTGAGCAAGAGCCATTTCAGTGATTATGGTAATATAATCCTTGGAAGTAATTTTATTTATAAAATTATAGCTCGCAACCGGGTCCAGACCTCGAATTCACGGGCACTCGAAAGGTAGGACCCGTTGAGGCGGGTCGATGCGCATGCGAACGAACTGTTCGAAAGAGGCGTGCATCGGTGCGTTCGCGTAAGCGGAAATTGCACCGGATCCCGTCGGAACTCCCCGCGGAAGCGTGCCCGGCGTGGATGGCCTCTTGATTTCCAAGTGTTGCGCAGATTTCTTAAATATTTCGTCGTTTTTTTGTTGCGAGTTCACCTGGCTTTTACAGCCGGCGGACTCTTTTATGAATCGGACAATACCGGGAGGGTGAAAAACAGTATTTGGGAAGAAGAAGGCTCGAAATAAGGGGTCTCGGTTGCGAATTTACGAGCTTCGGAATGCTCTGGATTTTTACTTTTGGGCGGCAACGCGCATGTAATCAAATTGTTACGGTGATTGAACGGGTGCGATCATACCAGCACTAATGCACCGGATCCCATCAGAACTCCGCAGTTAAGCGTGCTTGGGCGAGAGTAGTACTAGGATGGGTGACCTCCTGGGAAGTCCTCGTGTTGCACCCCTTTTTCCGTTCTTTTTTTTTTTTTTAATTTTTTTTTTTTTTTGTTTCCGCTGCACTTGAGCAAGAGCCATTTCAGTGATTATGGTAATATAATCCTTGGAAGTAATTTTATTTATAAAATTATAGCTCGCAACCGGGTCCCGACCTCGAATTCACGGGCACTCGAAAGGTAGGACCCGTTGAGGCGGGTCGATGCGCATGCGAACGAACTGTTCGAAAGAGGCGTGCATCGGTGCGTTCGTGTAAGCGGAAATTGCACCGGATCCCGTCGGAACTCCCCGCGGAAGCGTGCCCGGCGTGGATGGCCTATTGATTTCCAAGTGTTGCGCGGATTTCTTAAATACTTCGTCGTTTTTTTGTTGCGAGTTCACCTGGCTTTTACAGCCGGCGGACTCTTTTGTGAATCGGACAATATCGATAGGGTGAAAAAACAGTATTTGGGAAGAAGAAGGCTCGAAATAAGGGGTCTCGGTTGCGAATTTACGAGCTTCGGAATGCTCTGGTTTTTACTTTTGGGCGGCAACGCGCATGTAATCAAATTGTTACGGTGAATGAACGGGTGCGATCATACCAGCACTAATGCACCGGATCCCATCAGAACTCCGCAGTTAAGCGTGCTTGGGCGAGAGTAGTACTAGGATGGGTGACCTCCTGGGAAGTCCTCGTGTTGCACCCCTTTTTCCGTTCTTTTTTTTTTTAATTTTTTTTTTGTTTCCGCTACACTTGAGCAAGAGCCATTTCAGTGATTATGGTAATATAATCCTCGGAAGTAATTTTATTTATAAAATTATAACTCGCAACCGGGTCCCGACCTCGAATTCACGGGCACTCGAAAGGTAGGACCCGTTGAGGCGGGTCGATGCGCATGCGAACGAACTGTTCGAAAGAGGCGTGCATCGGTGCGTTCGTGTAAGCGGAAATTGCACCGGATCCCGTCGGAACTCCCCGCGGAAGCGTGCCCGGCGTGGATGGCCTATTGATTTCCAAGTGTTGCGCGGATTTCTTAAATACTTCGTCGTTTTTTTGTTGCGAGTTCACCTGGCTTTTACAGCCGGCGGACTCTTTTGTGAATCGGACAATATCGATAGGGTGAAAAAACAGTATTTGGGAAGAAGAAGGCTCGAAATAAGGGGTCTCGGTTGCGAATTTACGAGCTTCGGAATGCTCTGGTTTTTACTTTTGGGCGGCAACGCGCATGTAATCAAATTGTTACGGTGAATGAACGGGTGCGATCATACCAGCACTAATGCACCGGATCCCATCAGAACTCCGCAGTTAAGCGTGCTTGGGCGAGAGTAGTACTAGGATGGGTGACCTCCTGGGAAGTCCTCGTGTTGCACCCCTTTTTCCGTTCTTTTTTTTTTTTTTTAATTTTTTTTTTTTTTTTGTTTCCGCTGCACTTGAGCAAGAGCCATTTCAGTGATTATGGTAATATAATCCTTGGAAGTAATTTTATTTATAAAATTATAGCTCGCAACCAGGTCCCGACCTCGAATTCACGGGCACTCGAAAGGTAGGACCCGTTGAGGCGGGTCGATGCGCATGCGAACGAACTGTTCGAAAGAGGCGTGCATCGGTGCGTTCGCGTAAGCGGAAATTGCACCGGATCCCGTCGGAACTCCCCGCGGAAGCGTGCCCGGCGTGGATGGCCTCTTGATTTCCAAGTGTTGCGCGGATTTCTTAAATATTTCGTCGTTTTTTTGTTGCGAGTTCTTTTGTGAATCGGACTCTTTTGTGAATCGGACAATACCAGGAGGGTGAAAAACAGTATTTGGGAAGAAGAAGGCTCGAAATAAGGGGTCTCGGTTGCGAATTTACGAGCTTCGGAATGCTCTGGTTTTTTACTTTTGGGCGGCAACGCGCATGTAATCAAATTGTTACGGTGATTGAACGGGTGCGATCATACCAGCACTAATGCACCGGATCCCATCAGAACTCCGCAGTTAAGCGTGCTTGGGCGAGAGTAGTACTAGGATGGGTGACCTCCTGGGAAGTCCTCGTGTTGCACCCCTTTTTCCGTTCTTTTTTTTTTTTTTTAATTTTTTTTTTTTTTTGTTTCCGCTGCACTTGAGCAAGAGCCATTTCAGTGATTATGGTAATATAATCCTTGGAAGTAATTTTATTTATAAAATTATAACTCGCAACCGGGCCCCGGCCTCGAATTCACGGGCACTCGAAAGGTAGGACCCGTTGAGGCGGGTCGATGCGCATGCGAACGAATTGTTCGAAAGAGGCGTGCATCGGTGCGTTCGCGTAAGCGGAAATTGCACCGGATCCCGTCGGAACTCCCCGCGGAAGCGTGCCCGGCGTGGATGGCCTCTTGATTTCCAAGTGTTGCGCGGATTTCTTAAATATTTCGTCGTTTTTTTGTTGCGAGTTCTTTTGTGAATCGGACTCTTTTGTGAATCGGACAATACCAGGAGGGTGAAAAACAGTATTTGGGAAGAAGAAGGCTCGAAATAAGGGGTCTCGGTTGCGAATTTACGAGCTTCGGAATGCTCTGGATTTTTACTTTTGGGCGGCAACGCGCATGTAATCAAATTGTTACGGTGAATGAACGGGTGCGATCATACCAGCACTAATGCACCGGATCCCATCAGAACTCCGCAGTGAAACGTGCTTGGGCGAGAGTAGTACTAGGATGGGTGACCTCCTGGGAAGTCCTCGTGTTGCACCCCTTTTTCCGTTCTTTTTTTTTTTTTATTTTATTTTTTTTTTGTTTCCGCTGCACTTGAGCAAGAGCCATTTCAGTGATTATGGTAATATAATCCTTGGAAGTAATTTTATTTATAAAATTATAGCTCGCAACCGGGTCCAGACCTCGAATTCACGGGCACTCGAAAGGTAGGACCCGTTGAGGCGGGTCGATGCGCATGCGAACGAACTGTTCGAAAGAGGCGTGCATCGGTGCGTTCGCGTAAGCGGAAATTGCACCGGATCCCGTCGGAACTCCCCGCGGAAGCGTGCCCGGCGTGGATGGCCTCTTGATTTCCAAGTGTTGCGCAGATTTCTTAAATATTTCGTCGTTTTTTTGTTGCGAGTTCACCTGGCTTTTACAGCCGGCGGACTCTTTTGTGAATCGGACAATACCGGGAGGGTGAAAAACAGTATTTGGGAAGAAGAAGGCTCGAAATAAGGGGTCTCGGTTGCGAATTTACGAGCTTCGGAATGCTCTGGATTTTTACTTTTGGGCGGCAACGCGCATGTAATCAAATTGTTACGGTGATTGAACGGGTGCGATCATACCAGCACTAATGCACCGGATCCCATCAGAACTCCGCAGTTAAGCGTGCTTGGGCGAGAGTAGTACTAGGATGGGTGACCTCCTGGGAAGTCCTCGTGTTGCACCCCTTTTTCCGTTCTTTTTTTTTTTTTTTAATTTTTTTTTTTTTTTGTTTCCGCTGCACTTGAGCAAGAGCCATTTCAGTGATTATGGTAATATAATCCTTGGAAGTAATTTTATTTATAAAATTATAGCTCGCAACCGGGTCCCGACCTCGAATTCACGGGCACTCGAAAGGTAGGACCCGTTGAGGCGGGTCGATGCGCATGCGAACGAACTGTTCGAAAGAGGCGTGCATCGGTGCGTTCGCGTAAGCGGAAATTGCACCGGATCCCGTCGGAACTCCCCGCGGAAGCGTGCCCGGCGTGGATGGCCTCTTGATTTCCAAGTGTTGCGCGGATTTCTTAAATATTTCGTCGTTTTTTTGTTGCGAGTTCACCTGGCTTTTACAGCCGGCGGACTCTTTTGTGAATCGGACAATACCGGGAGGGTGAAAAACAGTATTTGGGAAGAAGAAGGCTCGAAATAAGGGGTCTCGGTTGCGAATTTACGAGCTTCGGAATGCTCTGGATTTTTACTTTTGGGCGGCAACGCGCATGTAATCAAATTGTTACGGTGATTGAACGGGTGCGATCATACCAGCACTAATGCACCGGATCCCATCAGAACTCCGCAGTTAAGCGTGCTTGGGCGAGAGTAGTACTAGGATGGGTGACCTCCTGGGAAGTCCTCGTGTTGCACCCCTTTTTCCGTTCTTTTTTTTTTTTTTTAATTTTTTTTTTTTTTGTTTCCGCTGCACTTGAGCAAGAGCCATTTCAGTGATTATGGTAATATAATCCTTGGAAGTAATTTTATTTATAAAATTATAGCTCGCAACCGGGTCCCGACCTCGAATTCACGGGCACTCGAAAGGTAGGACCCGTTGAGGCGGGTCGATGCGCATGCGAACGAACTGTTCGAAAGAGGCGTGCATCGGTGCGTTCGCGTAAGCGGAAATTGCACCGGATCCCGTCGGAACTCCCCGCGGAAGCGTGCCCGGCGTGGATGGCCTCTTGATTTCCAAGTGTTGCGCGGATTTCTTAAATATTTCGTCGTTTTTTTGTTGCGAGTTCACCTGGCTTTTACAGCCGGCGGACTCTTTTGTGAATCGGACAATACCGGGAGGGTGAAAAACAGTATTTGGGAAGAAGAAGGCTCGAAATAAGGGGTCTCGGTTGCGAATTTACGAGCTTCGGAATGCTCTGGATTTTTACTTTTGGGCGGCAACGCGCATGTAATCAAATTGTTACGGTGAATGAACGGGTGCGATCATACCAGCACTAATGCACCGGATCCCATCAGAACTCCGCAGTGAAGCGTGCTTGGGCGAGAGTAGTACTAGGATGGGTGACCTCCTGGGAAGTCCTCGTGTTGCACCCCTTTTTCCGTTCTTTTTTTTTTTATTTTATTTTTTTTTTGTTTCCGCTGCACTTGAGCAAGAGCCATTTCAGTGATTATGGTAATATAATCCTGGGAAGTAATTTTATTTATAAAATTATAGCTCGCAACCGGGTCCAGACCTCGAATTCACGGGCACTCGAAAGGTAGGACCCGTTGAGGCGGGTCGATGCGCATGCGAACGAACTGTTCGAAAGAGGCGTGCATCGGTGCGTTCGTGTAAGCGGAAATTGCACCGGATCCCGTCGGAACTCCCCGCGGAAGCGTGCCCGGCGTGGATGGCCTATTGATTTCCAAGTGTTGCGCGGATTTCTTAAATACTTCGTCGTTTTTTTGTTGCGAGTTCACCTGGCTTTTACAGCCGGCGGACTCTTTTGTGAATCGGACAATACCGGGAGGATGAAAAACAGTATTTGGGAAGAAGAAGGCTCGAAATAAGGGGTCTCGGTTGCGAATTTACGAGCTTCGGAATGCTCTGGTTTTTTACTTTTGGGCGGCAACGCGCATGTAATCAAATTGTTACGGTGAATGAACGGGTGCGATCATACCAGCACTAATGCACCGGATCCCATCAGAACTCCGCAGTTAAGCGTGCTTGGGCGAGAGTAGTACTAGGATGGGTGACCACCTGGGAAGTCCTCGTGTTGCACCCCTTTTTCCGTTCTTTTTTTTTTATTATTTTTTTTTTTTGTTTCCGCTACACTTGAGCAAGAGCCATTTCAGTGATTATGGTAATATAATCCTCGGAAGTAATTTTATTTATAAAATTATAACTCGCAACCGGGTCCCGACCTCGAATTCACGGGCACTCGAAAGGTAGGACCCGTTGAGGCGGGTCGATGCGCATGCGAACGAACTGTTCGAAAGAGGCGTGCATCGGTGCGTTCGTGTAAGCGGAAATTGCACCGGATCCCGTCGGAACTCCCCGCGGAAGCGTGCCCGGCGTGGATGGCCTATTGATTTCCAAGTGTTGCGCGGATTTCTTAAATACTTCGTCGTTTTTTTGTTGCGAGTTCACCTGGCTTTTACAGCCGGCGGACTCTTTTGTGAATCGGACAATATCGATAGGGTGAAAAAACAGTATTTGGGAAGAAGAAGGCTCGAAATAAGGGGTCTCGGTTGCGAATTTACGAGCTTCGGAATGCTCTGGTTTTTACTTTTGGGCGGCAACGCGCATGTAATCAAATTGTTACGGTGAATGAACGGGTGCGATCATACCAGCACTAATGCACCGGATCCCATCAGAACTCCGCAGTTAAGCGTGCTTGGGCGAGAGTAGTACTAGGATGGGTGACCTCCTGGGAAGTCCTCGTGTTGCACCCCTTTTTCCGTTCTTTTTTTTTTTAATTTTTTTTTTGTTTCCGCTACACTTGAGCAAGAGCCATTTCAGTGATTATGGTAATATAATCCTCGGAAGTAATTTTATTTATAAAATTATAACTCGCAACCGGGTCCCGACCTCGAATTCACGGGCACTCGAAAGGTAGGACCCGTTGAGGCGGGTCGATGCGCATGCGAACGAACTGTTCGAAAGAGGCGTGCATCGGTGCGTTCGTGTAAGCGGAAATTGCACCGGATCCCGTCGGAACTCCCCGCGGAAGCGTGCCCGGCGTGGATGGCCTATTGATTTCCAAGTGTTGCGCGGATTTCTTAAATACTTCGTCGTTTTTTTGTTGCGAGTTCACCTGGCTTTTACAGCCGGCGGACTCTTTTGTGAATCGGACAATATCGATAGGGTGAAAAAACAGTATTTGGGAAGAAGAAGGCTCGAAATAAGGGGTCTCGGTTGCGAATTTACGAGCTTCGGAATGCTCTGGTTTTTACTTTTGGGCGGCAACGCGCATGTAATCAAATTGTTACGGTGAATGAACGGGTGCGATCATACCAGCACTAATGCACCGGATCCCATCAGAACTCCGCAGTTAAGCGTGCTTGGGCGAGAGTAGTACTAGGATGGGTGACCTCCTGGGAAGTCCTCGTGTTGCACCCCTTTTTCCGTTCTTTTTTTTTTTTAATTTTTTTTTTGTTTCCGCTACACTTGAGCAAGAGCCATTTCAGTGATTATGGTAATATAATCCTCGGAAGTAATTTTATTTATAAAATTATAGCTCGCAACCGGGTCCCGACCTCGAATTCACGGGCACTCGAAAGGTAGGACCCGTTGAGGCGGGTCGATGCGCATGCGAACGAACTGTTCGAAAGAGGCGTGCATCGGTGCGTTCGTGTAAGCGGAAATTGCACCGGATCCCGTCGGAACTCCCCGCGGAAGCGTGCCCGGCGTGGATGGCCTATTGATTTCCAAGTGTTGCGCGGATTTCTTAAATACTTCGTCGTTTTTTTGTTGCGAGTTCACCTGGCTTTTACAGCCGGCGGACTCTTTTGTGAATCGGACAATATCGATAGGGTGAAAAAACAGTATTTGGGAAGAAGAAGGCTCGAAATAAGGGGTCTCGGTTGCGAATTTACGAGCTTCGGAATGCTCTGGTTTTTACTTTTGGGCGGCAACGCGCATGTAATCAAATTGTTACGGTGAATGAACGGGTGCGATCATACCAGCACTAATGCACCGGATCCCATCAGAACTCCGCAGTTAAGCGTGCTTGGGCGAGAGTAGTACTAGGATGGGTGACCTCCTGGGAAGTCCTCGTGTTGCACCCCTTTTTCCGTTCTTTTTTTTTTTAATTTTTTTTTTGTTTCCGCTACACTTGAGCAAGAGCCATTTCAGTGATTATGGTAATATAATCCTCGGAAGTAATTTTATTTATAAAATTATAACTCGCAACCGGGTCCCGACCTCGAATTCACGGGCACTCGAAAGGTAGGACCCGTTGAGGCGGGTCGATGCGCATGCGAACGAACTGTTCGAAAGAGGCGTGCATCGGTGCGTTCGTGTAAGCGGAAATTGCACCGGATCCCGTCGGAACTCCCCGCGGAAGCGTGCCCGGCGTGGATGGCCTATTGATTTCCAAGTGTTGCGCGGATTTCTTAAATACTTCGTCGTTTTTTTTGTTGCGAGTTCACCTGGCTTTTACAGCCGGCGGACTCTTTTGTGAATCGGACAATATCGATAGGGTGAAAAAACAGTATTTGGGAAGAAGAAGGCTCGAAATAAGGGGTCTCGGTTGCGAATTTACGAGCTTCGGAATGCTCTGGTTTTTACTTTTGGGCGGCAACGCGCATGTAATCAAATTGTTACGGTGAATGAACGGGTGCGATCATACCAGCACTAATGCACCGGATCCCATCAGAACTCCGCAGTTAAGCGTGCTTGGGCGAGAGTAGTACTAGGATGGGTGACCTCCTGGGAAGTCCTCGTGTTGCACCCCTTTTTCCGTTCTTTTTTTTTTTTAATTTTTTTTTTGTTTCCGCTACACTTGAGCAAGAGCCATTTCAGTGATTATGGTAATATAATCCTCGGAAGTAATTTTATTTATAAAATTATAGCTCGCAACCGGGTCCCGACCTCGAATTCACGGGCACTCGAAAGGTAGGACCCGTTGAGGCGGGTCGATGCGCATGCGAACGAACTGTTCGAAAGAGGCGTGCATCGGTGCGTTCGTGTAAGCGGAAATTGCACCGGATCCCGTCGGAACTCCCCGCGGAAGCGTGCCCGGCGTGGATGGCCTATTGATTTCCAAGTGTTGCGCGGATTTCTTAAATACTTCGTCGTTTTTTTGTTGCGAGTTCACCTGGCTTTTACAGCCGGCGGACTCTTTTGTGAATCGGACAATATCGATAGGGTGAAAAAACAGTATTTGGGAAGAAGAAGGCTCGAAATAAGGGGTCTCGGTTGCGAATTTACGAGCTTCGGAATGCTCTGGTTTTTACTTTTGGGCGGCAACGCGCATGTAATCAAATTGTTACGGTGAATGAACGGGTGCGATCATACCAGCACTAATGCACCGGATCCCATCAGAACTCCGCAGTTAAGCGTGCTTGGGCGAGAGTAGTACTAGGATGGGTGACCTCCTGGGAAGTCCTCGTGTTGCACCCCTTTTTCCGTTCTTTTTTTTTTTAATTTTTTTTTTGTTTCCGCTACACTTGAGCAAGAGCCATTTCAGTGATTATGGTAATATAATCCTCGGAAGTAATTTTATTTATAAAATTATAACTCGCAACCGGGTCCCGACCTCGAATTCACGGGCACTCGAAAGGTAGGACCCGTTGAGGCGGGTCGATGCGCATGCGAACGAACTGTTCGAAAGAGGCGTGCATCGGTGCGTTCGTGTAAGCGGAAATTGCACCGGATCCCGTCGGAACTCCCCGCGGAAGCGTGCCCGGCGTGGATGGCCTATTGATTTCCAAGTGTTGCGCGGATTTCTTAAATACTTCGTCGTTTTTTTTGTTGCGAGTTCACCTGGCTTTTACAGCCGGCGGACTCTTTTGTGAATCGGACAATATCGATAGGGTGAAAAAACAGTATTTGGGAAGAAGAAGGCTCGAAATAAGGGGTCTCGGTTGCGAATTTACGAGCTTCGGAATGCTCTGGTTTTTACTTTTGGGCGGCAACGCGCATGTAATCAAATTGTTACGGTGAATGAACGGGTGCGATCATACCAGCACTAATGCACCGGATCCCATCAGAACTCCGCAGTTAAGCGTGCTTGGGCGAGAGTAGTACTAGGATGGGTGACCTCCTGGGAAGTCCTCGTGTTGCACCCCTTTTTCCGTTCTTTTTTTTTTTTAATTTTTTTTTTGTTTCCGCTACACTTGAGCAAGAGCCATTTCAGTGATTATGGTAATATAATCCTCGGAAGTAATTTTATTTATAAAATTATAGCTCGCAACCGGGTCCCGACCTCGAATTCACGGGCACTCGAAAGGTAGGACCCGTTGAGGCGGGTCGATGCGCATGCGAACGAACTGTTCGAAAGAGGCGTGCATCGGTGCGTTCGTGTAAGCGGAAATTGCACCGGATCCCGTCGGAACTCCCCGCGGAAGCGTGCCCGGCGTGGATGGCCTATTGATTTCCAAGTGTTGCGCGGATTTCTTAAATACTTCGTCGTTTTTTTGTTGCGAGTTCACCTGGCTTTTACAGCCGGCGGACTCTTTTGTGAATCGGACAATACCGGGATGATGAAAAACAGTATTTGGGAAGAAGAAGGCTCGAAATAAGGGGTCTCGGTTGCGAATTTACGAGCTTCGGAATGCTCTGGTTTTTTACTTTTGGGCGGCAACGCGCATGTAATCAAATTGTTACGGTGAATGAACGGGTGCGATCATACCAGCACTAATGCACCGGATCCCATCAGAACTCCGCAGTTAAACGTGCTTGGGCGAGAGTAGTACTAGGATGGGTGACCACCTGGGAAGTCCTCGTGTTGCACCCCTTTTTCCGTTCTTTTTTTTTTTTAATTTTTTTTTTTTTTTGTTTCCGCTACACTTGAGCAAGAGCCATTTCAGTGATTATGGTAATATAATCCTCGGAAGTAATTTTATTTATAAAATTATAACTCGCAACCGGGTCCCGACCTCGAATTCACGGGCACTCGAAAGGTAGGACCCGTTGAGGCGGGTCGATGCGCATGCGAACGAACTGTTCGAAAGAGGCGTGCATCGGTGCGTTCGTGTAAGCGGAAATTGCACCGGATCCCGTCGGAACTCCCCGCGGAAGCGTGCCCGGCGTGGATGGCCTATTGATTTCCAAGTGTTGCGCGGATTTCTTAAATACTTCGTCGTTTTTTTGTTGCGAGTTCACCTGGCTTTTACAGCCGGCGGACTCTTTTGTGAATCGGACAATATCGATAGGGTGAAAAAACAGTATTTGGGAAGAAGAAGGCTCGAAATAAGGGGTCTCGGTTGCGAATTTACGAGCTTCGGAATGCTCTGGTTTTTACTTTTGGGCGGCAACGCGCATGTAATCAAATTGTTACGGTGAATGAACGGGTGCGATCATACCAGCACTAATGCACCGGATCCCATCAGAACTCCGCAGTTAAGCGTGCTTGGGCGAGAGTAGTACTAGGATGGGTGACCTCCTGGGAAGTCCTCGTGTTGCACCCCTTTTTCCGTTCTTTTTTTTTTTTAATTTTTTTTTTGTTTCCGCTACACTTGAGCAAGAGCCATTTCAGTGATTATGGTAATATAATCCTCGGAAGTAATTTTATTTATAAAATTATAACTCGCAACCGGGTCCCGACCTCGAATTCACGGGCACTCGAAAGGTAGGACCCGTTGAGGCGGGTCGATGCGCATGCGAACGAACTGTTCGAAAGAGGCGTGCATCGGTGCGTTCGTGTAAGCGGAAATTGCACCGGATCCCGTCGGAACTCCCCGCGGAAGCGTGCCCGGCGTGGATGGCCTATTGATTTCCAAGTGTTGCGCGGATTTCTTAAATACTTCGTCGTTTTTTTGTTGCGAGTTCACCTGGCTTTTACAGCCGGCGGACTCTTTTGTGAATCGGACAATACCGGGAGGATGAAAAACAGTATTTGGGAAGAAGAAGGCTCGAAATAAGGGGTCTCGGTTGCGAATTTACGAGCTTCGGAATGCTCTGGTTTTTTACTTTTGGGCGGCAACGCGCATGTAATCAAATTGTTACGGTGAATGAACGGGTGCGATCATACCAGCACTAATGCACCGGATCCCATCAGAACTCCGCAGTTAAACGTGCTTGGGCGAGAGTAGTACTAGGATGGGTGACCACCTGGGAAGTCCTCGTGTTGCACCCCTTTTTCCGTTCTTTTTTTTTTTAATTTTTTTTTTTTTTTGTTTCCGCTACACTTGAGCAAGAGCCATTTCAGTGATTATGGTAATATAATCCTCGGAAGTAATTTTATTTATAAAATTATAACTCGCAACCGGGTCCCGACCTCGAATTCACGGGCACTCGAAAGGTAGGACCCGTTGAGGCGGGTCGATGCGCATGCGAACGAACTGTTCGAAAGAGGCGTGCATCGGTGCGTTCGTGTAAGCGGAAATTGCACCGGATCCCGTCGGAACTCCCCGCGGAAGCGTGCCCGGCGTGGATGGCCTATTGATTTCCAAGTGTTGCGCGGATTTCTTAAATACTTCGTCGTTTTTTTGTTGCGAGTTCACCTGGCTTTTACAGCCGGCGGACTCTTTTGTGAATCGGACAATATCGATAGGGTGAAAAAACAGTATTTGGGAAGAAGAAGGCTCGAAATAAGGGGTCTCGGTTGCGAATTTACGAGCTTCGGAATGCTCTGGTTTTTACTTTTGGGCGGCAACGCGCATGTAATCAAATTGTTACGGTGAATGAACGGGTGCGATCATACCAGCACTAATGCACCGGATCCCATCAGAACTCCGCAGTTAAGCGTGCTTGGGCGAGAGTAGTACTAGGATGGGTGACCTCCTGGGAAGTCCTCGTGTTGCACCCCTTTTTCCGTTCTTTTTTTTTTTTAATTTTTTTTTTGTTTCCGCTACACTTGAGCAAGAGCCATTTCAGTGATTATGGTAATATAATCCTCGGAAGTAATTTTATTTATAAAATTATAACTCGCAACCGGGTCCCGACCTCGAATTCACGGGCACTCGAAAGGTAGGACCCGTTGAGGCGGGTCGATGCGCATGCGAACGAACTGTTCGAAAGAGGCGTGCATCGGTGCGTTTGTGTAAGCGGAAATTGCACCGGATCCCGTCGGAACTCCCCGCGGAAGCGTGCCCGGCGTGGATGGCCTATTGATTTCCAAGTGTTGCGCGGATTTCTTAAATACTTCGTCGTTTTTTTGTTGCGAGTTCACCTGGCTTTTACAGCCGGCGGACTCTTTTGTGAATCGGACAATACCGGGAGGATGAAAAACAGTATTTGGGAAGAAGAAGGCTCGAAATAAGGGGTCTCGGTTGCGAATTTACGAGCTTCGGAATGCTCTGGTTTTTTACTTTTGGGCGGCAACGCGCATGTAATCAAATTGTTACGGTGAATGAACGGGTGCGATCATACCAGCACTAATGCACCGGATCCCATCAGAACTCCGCAGTTAAACGTGCTTGGGCGAGAGTAGTACTAGGATGGGTGACCACCTGGGAAGTCCTCGTGTTGCACCCCTTTTTCCGTTCTTTTTTTTTTTTAATTTTTTTTTTTTTTTGTTTCCGCTACACTTGAGCAAGAGCCATTTCAGTGATTATGGTAATATAATCCTCGGAAGTAATTTTATTTATAAAATTATAACTCGCAACCGGGTCCCGACCTCGAATTCACGGGCACTCGAAAGGTAGGACCCGTTGAGGCGGGTCGATGCGCATGCGAACGAACTGTTCGAAAGAGGCGTGCATCGGTGCGTTCGTGTAAGCGGAAATTGCACCGGATCCCGTCGGAACTCCCCGCGGAAGCGTGCCCGGCGTGGATGGCCTATTGATTTCCAAGTGTTGCGCGGATTTCTTAAATACTTCGTCGTTTTTTTGTTGCGAGTTCACCTGGCTTTTACAGCCGGCGGACTCTTTTGTGAATCGGACAATATCGATAGGGTGAAAAAACAGTATTTGGGAAGAAGAAGGCTCGAAATAAGGGGTCTCGATTGCGAATTTACGAGCTTCGGAATGCTCTGGTTTTTACTTTTGGGCGGCAACGCGCATGTAATCAAATTGTTACGGTGAATGAACGGGTGCGATCATACCAGCACTAATGCACCGGATCCCATCAGAACTCCGCAGTTAAGCGATGTTGGGCGAGAGTAGTACTAGGATGGGTGACCTCCTGGGAAGTCCTCGTGTTGCACCCCTTTTTCCGTTCTTTTTTTTTTTTAATTTTTTTTTTGTTTCCGCTACACTTGAGCAAGAGCCATTTCAGTGATTATGGTAATATAATCCTCGGAAGTAATTTTATTTATAAAATTATAACTCGCAACCGGGTCCCGACCTCGAATTCACGAGCACTCGAAAGTTAGGACCCGTTGAGGCGGGTCGATGCGCATGCGAACGAACTGTTCGAAAGAGGCGTGCATCGGTGCGTTCGTGTAAGCGGAAATTGCACCGGATCCCGTCGGAACTCCCCGCGGAAGCGTGCCCGGCGTGGATGGCCTATTGATTTCCGAGTGTGGCGCGGATTTCTTAAATACTTCGTCGTTTTTTTGTTGCGAGTTCACCTGGCTTTTACAGCCGGCGGACTCTTTTGTGAATCGGACAATATCGATAGGGTGAAAAAACAGTATTTGGGAAGAAGAAGGCTCGAAATAAGGGGTCTCGGTTGCGAATTTACGAGCTTCGGAATGCTCTGGTTTTTACTTTTGGGCGGCAACGCGCATGTAATCAAATTGTTACGGTGAATGAACGGGTGCGATCATACCAGCACTAATGCACCGGATCCCATCAGAACTCCGCAGTTAAGCGTGCTTGGGCGAGAGTAGTACTAGGATGGGTGACCTCCTGGGAAGTCCTCGTGTTGCACCCCTTTTTTCCGTTCTTTTTTTTTTTTAATTTTTTTTTTGTTTCCGCTACACTTGAGCAAGAGCCATTTCAGTGATTATGGTAATATAATCCTCGGAAGTAATTTTATTTATAAAATTATAACTCGCAACCGGGTCCCGACCTCGAATTCACGGGCACTCGAAAGTTAGGACCCATTGAGGCGGGTCGATGCGCATGCGAACGAACTGTTCGAAAGAGGCGTGCATCGGTGCGTTCGTGTAAGCGGAAATTGCACCGGATCCCGTCGGAACTCCCCGCGGAAGCGTGCCCGGCGTGGATGGCCTATTGATTTCCAAGTGTTGCGCGGATTTCTTAAATACTTCGTCGTTTTTTTGTTGCGAGTTCACCTGGCTTTTACAGCCGGCGGACTCTTTTGTGAATCGGACAATACCGGGAGGGTGAAAAACAGTATTTGGGAAGAAGAAGGCTCGAAATAAGGGGTCTCGATTGCGAATTTACGAGCTTCGGAATGCTCTGGTTTTTTACTTTTGGGCGGCAACGCGCATGTAATCAAATTGTTACGGTGAATGAACGGGTGCGATCATACCAGCACTAATGCACCGGATCCCATCAGAACTCCGCAGTTAAGCGATGTTGGGCGAGAGTAGCACTAGGATGGGTGACCTCCTGGGAAGTCCTCGTGTTGCACCCCTTTTTCCGTTCTTTTTTTTTTTAATTTTTTTTTTGTTTCCGCTACACTTGAGCAAGAGCCATTTCAGTGATTATGGTAATATAATCCTTGGAAGTAATTTTATTTATAAAATTATAACTCGCAACCGGGTCCCGACCTCGAATTCACGAGCACTCGAAAGTTAGGACCCGTTGAGGCGGGTCGATGCGCATGCGAACGAACTGTTCGAAAGAGGCGTGCATCGGTGCGTTCGTGTAAGCGGAAATTGCACCGGATCCCGTCGGAACTCCCCGCGGAAGCGTGCCCGGCGTGGATGGCCTATTGATTTCCAAGTGTGGCGCGGATTTCTTAAATATTTCGTCGTTTTTTTGTTGCGAGTTCACCTGGCTTTTACAGCCGGCGGACTCTTTTGTGAATCGGACAATACCGATAGGGTGAAAAACAGTATTTGGGAAGAAGAAGGCTCGAAATAAGGGGTCTCGATTGCGAATTTACGAGCTTCGGAATGCTCTGGTTTTTTACTTTTGGGCGGCAACGCGCATGTAATCAAATTGTTACGGTGAATGAACGGGTGCGATCATACCAGCACTAATGCACCGGATCCCATCAGAACTCTGCAGTTAAGCGTGCTTGGGCGAGAGTAGTACTAGGATGGGTGACCTCCTGGGAAGTCCTCGTGTTGCACCCCTTTTTCCGTTCTTTTTTTTTTTTAATTTTTTTTTTGTTTCCGCTACACTTGAGCAAGAGCCATTTCAGTGATTATGGTAATATAATCCTCGGAAGTAATTTTATTTATAAAATTATAACTCGCAACCGGGTCCCGACCTCGAATTCACGGGCACTCGAAAGGTAGGACCCGTTGAGGCGGGTCGATGCGCATGCGAACGAACTGTTCGAAAGAGGCGTGCATCGGTGCGTTTGTGTAAGCGGAAATTGCACCGGATCCCGTCGGAACTCCCCGCGGAAGCGTGCCCGGCGTGGATGGCCTATTGATTTCCAAGTGTTGCGCGGATTTCTTAAATACTTCGTCGTTTTTTTGTTGCGAGTTCACCTGGCTTTTACAGCCGGCGGACTCTTTTGTGAATCGGACAATACCGGGAGGATGAAAAACAGTATTTGGGAAGAAGAAGGCTCGAAATAAGGGGTCTCGGTTGCGAATTTACGAGCTTCGGAATGCTCTGGTTTTTTACTTTTGGGCGGCAACGCGCATGTAATCAAATTGTTACGGTGAATGAACGGGTGCGATCATACCAGCACTAATGCACCGGATCCCATCAGAACTCCGCAGTTAAACGTGCTTGGGCGAGAGTAGTACTAGGATGGGTGACCACCTGGGAAGTCCTCGTGTTGCACCCCTTTTTCCGTTCTTTTTTTTTTTTAATTTTTTTTTTTTTTTGTTTCCGCTACACTTGAGCAAGAGCCATTTCAGTGATTATGGTAATATAATCCTCGGAAGTAATTTTATTTATAAAATTATAACTCGCAACCGGGTCCCGACCTCGAATTCACGGGCACTCGAAAGGTAGGACCCGTTGAGGCGGGTCGATGCGCATGCGAACGAACTGTTCGAAAGAGGCGTGCATCGGTGCGTTCGTGTAAGCGGAAATTGCACCGGATCCCGTCGGAACTCCCCGCGGAAGCGTGCCCGGCGTGGATGGCCTATTGATTTCCAAGTGTTGCGCGGATTTCTTAAATACTTCGTCGTTTTTTTGTTGCGAGTTCACCTGGCTTTTACAGCCGGCGGACTCTTTTGTGAATCGGACAATATCGATAGGGTGAAAAAACAGTATTTGGGAAGAAGAAGGCTCGAAATAAGGGGTCTCGATTGCGAATTTACGAGCTTCGGAATGCTCTGGTTTTTACTTTTGGGCGGCAACGCGCATGTAATCAAATTGTTACGGTGAATGAACGGGTGCGATCATACCAGCACTAATGCACCGGATCCCATCAGAACTCCGCAGTTAAGCGATGTTGGGCGAGAGTAGTACTAGGATGGGTGACCTCCTGGGAAGTCCTCGTGTTGCACCCCTTTTTCCGTTCTTTTTTTTTTTTAATTTTTTTTTTGTTTCCGCTACACTTGAGCAAGAGCCATTTCAGTGATTATGGTAATATAATCCTCGGAAGTAATTTTATTTATAAAATTATAACTCGCAACCGGGTCCCGACCTCGAATTCACGAGCACTCGAAAGTTAGGACCCGTTGAGGCGGGTCGATGCGCATGCGAACGAACTGTTCGAAAGAGGCGTGCATCGGTGCGTTCGTGTAAGCGGAAATTGCACCGGATCCCGTCGGAACTCCCCGCGGAAGCGTGCCCGGCGTGGATGGCCTATTGATTTCCGAGTGTGGCGCGGATTTCTTAAATACTTCGTCGTTTTTTTGTTGCGAGTTCACCTGGCTTTTACAGCCGGCGGACTCTTTTGTGAATCGGACAATATCGATAGGGTGAAAAAACAGTATTTGGGAAGAAGAAGGCTCGAAATAAGGGGTCTCGGTTGCGAATTTACGAGCTTCGGAATGCTCTGGTTTTTACTTTTGGGCGGCAACGCGCATGTAATCAAATTGTTACGGTGAATGAACGGGTGCGATCATACCAGCACTAATGCACCGGATCCCATCAGAACTCCGCAGTTAAGCGTGCTTGGGCGAGAGTAGTACTAGGATGGGTGACCTCCTGGGAAGTCCTCGTGTTGCACCCCTTTTTTCCGTTCTTTTTTTTTTTTAATTTTTTTTTTGTTTCCGCTACACTTGAGCAAGAGCCATTTCAGTGATTATGGTAATATAATCCTCGGAAGTAATTTTATTTATAAAATTATAACTCGCAACCGGGTCCCGACCTCGAATTCACGGGCACTCGAAAGTTAGGACCCATTGAGGCGGGTCGATGCGCATGCGAACGAACTGTTCGAAAGAGGCGTGCATCGGTGCGTTCGTGTAAGCGGAAATTGCACCGGATCCCGTCGGAACTCCCCGCGGAAGCGTGCCCGGCGTGGATGGCCTATTGATTTCCAAGTGTTGCGCGGATTTCTTAAATACTTCGTCGTTTTTTTGTTGCGAGTTCACCTGGCTTTTACAGCCGGCGGACTCTTTTGTGAATCGGACAATACCGGGAGGGTGAAAAACAGTATTTGGGAAGAAGAAGGCTCGAAATAAGGGGTCTCGATTGCGAATTTACGAGCTTCGGAATGCTCTGGTTTTTTACTTTTGGGCGGCAACGCGCATGTAATCAAATTGTTACGGTGAATGAACGGGTGCGATCATACCAGCACTAATGCACCGGATCCCATCAGAACTCCGCAGTTAAGCGATGTTGGGCGAGAGTAGCACTAGGATGGGTGACCTCCTGGGAAGTCCTCGTGTTGCACCCCTTTTTCCGTTCTTTTTTTTTTTAATTTTTTTTTTGTTTCCGCTACACTTGAGCAAGAGCCATTTCAGTGATTATGGTAATATAATCCTTGGAAGTAATTTTATTTATAAAATTATAACTCGCAACCGGGTCCCGACCTCGAATTCACGAGCACTCGAAAGTTAGGACCCGTTGAGGCGGGTCGATGCGCATGCGAACGAACTGTTCGAAAGAGGCGTGCATCGGTGCGTTCGTGTAAGCGGAAATTGCACCGGATCCCGTCGGAACTCCCCGCGGAAGCGTGCCCGGCGTGGATGGCCTATTGATTTCCAAGTGTGGCGCGGATTTCTTAAATATTTCGTCGTTTTTTTGTTGCGAGTTCACCTGGCTTTTACAGCCGGCGGACTCTTTTGTGAATCGGACAATACCGATAGGGTGAAAAACAGTATTTGGGAAGAAGAAGGCTCGAAATAAGGGGTCTCGATTGCGAATTTACGAGCTTCGGAATGCTCTGGTTTTTTACTTTTGGGCGGCAACGCGCATGTAATCAAATTGTTACGGTGAATGAACGGGTGCGATCATACCAGCACTAATGCACCGGATCCCATCAGAACTCTGCAGTTAAGCGTGCTTGGGCGAGAGTAGTACTAGGATGGGTGACCTCCTGGGAAGTCCTCGTGTTGCACGCCTTTTTCCGTTCTTTTTTTTTTTTAATTTTTTTTTTTGTTTCCGCTACACTTGAGCAAGAGCCATTTCAGTGATTATGGTAATATAATCCTTGGAAGTAATTTTATTTATAAAATTATAACTCGCAACCGGGTCCCGACCTCGAATTCACGGGCACTCGAAAGTTAGGACCCATTGAGGCGGGTCGATGCGCATGCGAACGAATTGTTCGAAAGAGGCGTGCATCGGTGCGTTCGTGTAAGCGGAAATTGCACCAGATCCCGTCGGAACTCCCCGCGGAAGCGTGCCCGGCGTGGATGGCCTATTGATTTCCAAGTGTGGCGCGGATTTCTTAAATATTTCGTCGTTTTTTTGTTCCGAGTTCACCTGGCTTTTACAGCCGGCGGACTCTTTTGTGAATCGGACAATACCGATAGGGTGAAAAACAGTATTTGGGAAGAAGAAGGCTCGAAATAAGGGGTCTCGATTGCGAATTTACGAGCTTCGGAATGCTCTGGTTTTTTACTTTTGGGCGGCAACGCGCATGTAATCAAATTGTTACGGTGAATGAACGGGTGCGATCATACCAGCACTAATGCACCGGATCCCATCAGAACTCCGCAGTTAAGCGTGCTTGGGCGAGAGTAGTACTAGGATGGGTGACCACCTGGGAAGTCCTCGTGTTGCACCCCTTTTTCCGTTCTTTTTTTTTTTTTAATTTTTTTTTTGTTTCCGCTACACTTGAGCAAGAGCCATTTCATTGATTATGCTAATATAATCCTTGGAAGTAATTTTATTTATAAAATTATAACTCGCAACCGGGTCCCGACCTCAAATTCACGGGCACTCGAAAGGTAGGACCCGTTGAGGCGGGTCGATGCGCATGCGAACGAACTGTTCGAAAGAGGCGTGCATCGGTGCGTTCGTGTAAGCGGAAATTGCACCGGATCCCGTCGGAACTCCCCGCGGAAGCGTGCCCGGCGTGGATGGCCTATGGATTTCCAAGTGTGGCGCGGATTTCTTAAATACTTCGTCGTTTTTTTGTTGCGAGTTCACCTGGCTTTTACAGCCGGCGGACTCTTTTGTGAATCGGACAATATCGATAGGGTGAAAAACAGTATTTGGGAAGAAGAAGGCTCGAAATAAGGGGTCTCGGTTGCGAATTTACGAGCTTCGGAATGCTCTGGTTTTTACTTTTGGGCGGCAACGCGCATGTAATCAAATTGTTACGGTGAATGAACGGGTGCGATCATACCAGCACTAATGCACCGGATCCCATCAGAACTCCGCAGTTAAGCGTGCTTGGGCGAGAGTAGTACTAGGATGGGTGACCTCCTGGGAAGTCCTCGTGTTGCACCCCTTTTTCCGTTCTTTTTTTTTTTTAAATTTTTTTTTAGTTTCCGCTACACTTGAGCAAGAGCCATTTCAGTGATTATGGTAATATAATCCTCGGAAGTAATTTTATTTATAAAATTATAACTCGCAACCGGGTCCCGACCTCGAATTCACGGGCACTCGAAAGGTAGGACCCGTTGAGGCGGGTCGATGCGCATGCGAACGAACTGTTCGAAAGAGGCGTGCATCGGTGCGTTCGTGTAAGCGGAAATTGCACCGGATCCCGTCGGAACTCCCCGCGGAAGCGTGCCCGGCGTGGATGGCCTCATGATTTCCAAGTGTTGCGCGGATTTCTTAAATACTTCGTAGTTTTTTTGTTGCGAGTTCACCTGGCTTTTACAGCCGGCGGACTCTTTTGTGAATCGGACAATACCGATAGGGTGAAAAACAGTATTTGGGAAGAAGAAGGCTCGAAATAAGGGGTCTCGATTGCGAATTTACGAGCTTCGGAATGCTCTGGTTTTTTACTTTTGGGCGGCAACGCGCATGTAATCAAATTGTTACGGTGAATGAACAGGTGCGATCATACCAGCACTAATGCACCGGATCCCATCAGAACTCCGCAGTTAAGCGTGCTTGGGCGAGAGTAGTACTAGGATGGGTGACCACCTGGGAAGTCCTCGTGTTGCACCCCTTTTTCCGTTCTTTTTTTTTTTTTAATTTTTTTTTTGTTTCCGCTACACTTGAGCAAGAGCCATTTCAGTGATTATGGTAATATAATCCTCGGAAGTAATTTTATTTATAAAATTATAACTCGCAACCGGGTCCCGACCTCGAATTCACGGGCACTCGAAAGGTAGGACCCGTTGAGGCGGGTCGATGCGCATGCGAACGAACTGTTCGAAAGAGGCGTGCATCGGTGCGTTCGTGTAAGCGGAAATTGCACCGGATCCCGTCGGAACTCCCCGCGGAAGCGTGCCCGGCGTGGATGGCCTCATGATTTCCAAGTGTTGCGCGGATTTCTTAAATACTTCGTCGTTTTTTTGTTGCGAGTTCACCTGGCTTTTACAGCCGGCGAACTCTTTTGTGAATCGGACAATACCGGGAGGGTGAAAAACAGTATTTGGGAAGAAGAAGGCTCGAAATAAGGGGTCTCGATTGCGAATTTACGAGCTTCGGAATGCTCTGGTTTTTTACTTTTGGGCGGCAACGCGCATGTAATCAAATTGTTACGGTGAATGAACGGGTGCGATCATACCAGCACTAATGCACCGGATCCCATCAGAACTCCGCAGTTAAGCGATGTTGGGCGAGAGTAGCACTAGGATGGGTGACCTCCTGGGAAGTCCTCGTGTTGCACCCCTTTTTCCGTTCTTTTTTTTTTTAATTTTTTTTTTGTTTCCGCTACACTTGAGCAAGAGCCATTTCAGTGATTATGGTAATATAATCCTTGGAAGTAATTTTATTTATAAAATTATAACTCGCAACCGGGTCCCGACCTCGAATTCACGAGCACTCGAAAGTTAGGACCCGTTGAGGCGGGTCGATGCGCATGCGAACGAACTGTTCGAAAGAGGCGTGCATCGGTGCGTTCGTGTAAGCGGAAATTGCACCGGATCCCGTCGGAACTCCCCGCGGAAGCGTGCCCGGCGTGGATGGCCTATTGATTTCCAAGTGTGGCGCGGATTTCTTAAATATTTCGTCGTTTTTTTGTTGCGAGTTCACCTGGCTTTTACAGCCGGCGGACTCTTTTGTGAATCGGACAATACCGATAGGGTGAAAAACAGTATTTGGGAAGAAGAAGGCTCGAAATAAGGGGTCTCGATTGCGAATTTACGAGCTTCGGAATGCTCTGGTTTTTTACTTTTGGGCGGCAACGCGCATGTAATCAAATTGTTACGGTGAATGAACGGGTGCGATCATACCAGCACTAATGCACCGGATCCCATCAGAACTCTGCAGTTAAGCGTGCTTGGGCGAGAGTAGTACTAGGATGGGTGACCTCCTGGGAAGTCCTCGTGTTGCACGCCTTTTTCCGTTCTTTTTTTTTTTTAATTTTTTTTTTTGTTTCCGCTACACTTGAGCAAGAGCCATTTCAGTGATTATGGTAATATAATCCTTGGAAGTAATTTTATTTATAAAATTATAACTCGCAACCGGGTCCCGACCTCGAATTCACGGGCACTCGAAAGTTAGGACCCATTGAGGCGGGTCGATGCGCATGCGAACGAATTGTTCGAAAGAGGCGTGCATCGGTGCGTTCGTGTAAGCGGAAATTGCACCAGATCCCGTCGGAACTCCCCGCGGAAGCGTGCCCGGCGTGGATGGCCTATTGATTTCCAAGTGTGGCGCGGATTTCTTAAATATTTCGTCGTTTTTTTGTTCCGAGTTCACCTGGCTTTTACAGCCGGCGGACTCTTTTGTGAATCGGACAATACCGATAGGGTGAAAAACAGTATTTGGGAAGAAGAAGGCTCGAAATAAGGGGTCTCGGTTGCGAATTTACGAGCTTCGGAATGCTCTGGTTTTTTACTTTTGGGCGGCAACGCGCATGTAATCAAATTGTTACGGTGAATGAACGGGTGCGATCATACCAGCACTAATGCACCGGATCCCATCAGAACTCCGCAGTTAAGCGTGCTTGGGCGAGAGTAGTACTAGGATGGGTGACCACCTGGGAAGTCCTCGTGTTGCACCCCTTTTTCCGTTCTTTTTTTTTTTTTAATTTTTTTTTTGTTTCCGCTACACTTGAGCAAGAGCCATTTCAGTGATTATGGTAATATAATCCTTGGAAGTAATTTTATTTATAAAATTATAACTCGCAACCGGGTCCCGACCTCAAATTCACGGGCACTCGAAAGGTAGGACCCGTTGAGGCGGGTCGATGCGCATGCGAACGAACTGTTCGAAAGAGGCGTGCATCGGTGCGTTCGTGTAAGCGGAAATTGCACCGGATCCCGTCGGAACTCCCCGCGGAAGCGTGCCCGGCGTGGATGGCCTATTGATTTCCAAGTGTGGCGCGGATTTCTTAAATACTTCGTCGTTTTTTTGTTGCGAGTTCACCTGGCTTTTACAGCCGGCGGACTCTTTTGTGAATCGGACAATATCGATAGGGTGAAAAACAGTATTTGGGAAGAAGAAGGCTCGAAATAAGGGGTCTCGGTTGCGAATTTACGAGCTTCGGAATGCTCTGGTTTTTACTTTTGGGCGGCAACGCGCATGTAATCAAATTGTTACGGTGAATGAACGGGTGCGATCATACCAGCACTAATGCACCGGATCCCATCAGAACTCCGCAGTTAAGCGTGCTTGGGCGAGAGTAGTACTAGGATGGGTGACCTCCTGGGAAGTCCTCGTGTTGCACCCCTTTTTCCGTTCTTTTTTTTTTTAAAATTTTTTTTTAGTTTCCGCTACACTTGAGCAAGAGCCATTTCAGTGATTATGGTAATATAATCCTCGGAAGTAATTTTATTTATAAAATTATAACTCGCAACCGGGTCCCGACCTCGAATTCACGGGCACTCGAAAGGTAGGACCCGTTGAGGCGGGTCGATGCGCATGCGAACGAACTGTTCGAAAGAGGCGTGCATCGGTGCGTTCGTGTAAGCGGAAATTGCACCGGATCCCGTCGGAACTCCCCGCGGAAGCGTGCCCGGCGTGGATGGCCTCATGATTTCCAAGTGTTGCGCGGATTTCTTAAATACTTCGTAGTTTTTTTGTTGCGAGTTCACCTGGCTTTTACAGCCGGCGGACTCTTTTGTGAATCGGACAATACCGATAGGGTGAAAAACAGTATTTGGGAAGAAGAAGGCTCGAAATAAGGGGTCTCGATTGCGAATTTACGAGCTTCGGAATGCTCTGGTTTTTTACTTTTGGGCGGCAACGCGCATGTAATCAAATTGTTACGGTGAATGAACAGGTGCGATCATACCAGCACTAATGCACCGGATCCCATCAGAACTCCGCAGTTAAGCGTGCTTGGGCGAGAGTAGTACTAGGATGGGTGACCACCTGGGAAGTCCTCGTGTTGCACCCCTTTTTCCGTTCTTTTTTTTTTTTTAATTTTTTTTTTGTTTCCGCTACACTTGAGCAAGAGCCATTTCAGTGATTATGGTAATATAATCCTCGGAAGTAATTTTATTTATAAAATTATAACTCGCAACCGGGTCCCGACCTCGAATTCACGGGCACTCGAAAGGTAGGACCCGTTGAGGCGGGTCGATGCGCATGCGAACGAACTGTTCGAAAGAGGCGTGCATCGGTGCGTTCGTGTAAGCGGAAATTGCACCGGATCCCGTCGGAACTCCCCGCGGAAGCGTGCCCGGCGTGGATGGCCTCATGATTTCCAAGTGTTGCGCGGATTTCTTAAATACTTCGTCGTTTTTTTGTTGCGAGTTCACCTGGCTTTTACAGCCGGCGAACTCTTTTGTGAATCGGACAATACCGGGAGGGTGAAAAACAGTATTTGGGAAGAAGAAGGCTCGAAATAAGGGGTCTCGATTGCGAATTTACGAGCTTCGGAATGCTCTGGTTTTTTACTTTTGGGCGGCAACGCGCATGTAATCAAATTGTTACGGTGAATGAACGGGTGCGATCATACCAGCACTAATGCACCGGATCCCATCAGAACTCCGCAGTTAAACGTGCTTGGGCGAGAGTAGTACTAGGATGGGTGACCACCTGGGAAGTCCTCGTGTTGCACCCCTTTTTCCGTTCTTTTTTTTTTATTATTTTTTTTTTTTTTGTTTCCGCTACACATGAGCAAGAGCCATTTCAGTGATTATGGTAATATAATCCTCGGAAGTAATTTTCTTTATAAAATTATAACTCGCAACCGGGTCCCGACCTCGAATTCACGGGCACTCGAAAGGTAGGACCCGTTGAGGCGGGTCGATGCGCATGCGAACGAACTGTTCGAAAGAGGCGTGCATCGGTGCGTTCGTGTAAGCGGAAATTGCACCGGATCCCGTCGGAACTCCCCGCGGAAGCGTGCCCGGCGTGGATGGCCTCATGATTTCCAAGTGTTGCGCGGATTTCTTAAATACTTCGTAGTTTTTTTGTTGCGAGTTCACCTGGCTTTTACAGCCGGCGGACTCTTTTGTGAATCGGACAATACCGATAGGGTGAAAAACAGTATTTGGGAAGAAGAAGGCTCGAAATAAGGGGTCTCGATTGCGAATTTACGAGCTTCGGAATGCTCTGGTTTTTTACTTTTGGGCGGTAACGCGCATGTAATCAAATTGTTACGGTGAATGAACAGGTGCGATCATACCAGCACTAATGCACCGGATCCCATCAGAACTCCGCAGTTAAGCGTGCTTGGGCGAGAGTAGTACTAGGATGGGTGACCACCTGGGAAGTCCTCGTGTTGCACCCCTTTTTCCGTTCTTTTTTTTTTTTTAATTTTTTTTTTGTTTCCGCTACACTTGAGCAAGAGCCATTTCAGTGATTATGGTAATATAATCCTCGGAAGTAATTTTATTTATAAAATTATAACTCGCAACCGGGTCCCGACCTCGAATTCACGGGCACTCGAAAGGTAGGACCCGTTGAGGCGGGTCGATGCGCATGCGAACGAACTGTTCGAAAGAGGCGTGCATCGGTGCGTTCGTGTAAGCGGAAATTGCACCGGATCCCGTCGGAACTCCCCGCGGAAGCGTGCCCGGCGTGGATGGCCTCATGATTTCCAAGTGTTGCGCGGATTTCTTAAATACTTCGTCGTTTTTTTGTTGCGAGTTCACCTGGCTTTTACAGCCGGCGAACTCTTTTGTGAATCGGACAATACCGGGAGGGTGAAAAACAGTATTTGGGAAGAAGAAGGCTCGAAATAAGGGGTCTCGATTGCGAATTTACGAGCTTCGGAATGCTCTGGTTTTTTACTTTTGGGCGGCAACGCGCATGTAATCAAATTGTTACGGTGAATGAACGGGTGCGATCATACCAGCACTAATGCACCGGATCCCATCAGAACTCCGCAGTTAAACGTGCTTGGGCGAGAGTAGTACTAGGATGGGTGACCACCTGGGAAGTCCTCGTGTTGCACCCCTTTTTCCGTTCTTTTTTTTTTATTATTTTTTTTTTTGTTTCCGCTGCACTTGAGCAAGAGCCATTTCAGTGATTATGGTAATATAATCCTCGGAAGTAATTTTATTTATAAAATTATAACTCGCAACCGGGTCCCGACCTCGAATTCACGGGCACTCGAAAGGTAGGACCCGTTGAGGCGGGTCGATGCGCATGCGAACGAACTGTTCGAAAGAGGTGTGCATCGGTGCGTTCGTGTAAGCGGAAATTGCACCGGATCCCGTCGGAACTCCCCGCGGAAGCGTGCCCGGCGTGGATGGCCTCTTGATTTCCAAGTGTTGCGAGGATTTCTTAAATACTTCGTCGTTTTTTTGTTGCGAGTTCACCTGGCTTTTACAGCCGGCGGACTCTTTTGTGAATCGGACAATACCGATAGGGTGAAAAACAGTATTTGGGAAGAAGAAGGCTCGAAATAAGGGGTCTCGGTTGCGAATTTACGAGCTTCGGAATGCTCTGGTTTTTTACTTTTGGGCGGCAACGCGCATGTAATCAAATTGTTACGGTGAATGAACGGGTGCGATCATACCAGCACTAATGCACCGGATCCCATCATAACCCCGCAGTTAAGCGTGCTTGGGCGAGAGTAGTACTAGGATGGGTGACCACCTGGGAAGTCCTCGTGTTGCACCCCTTTTTCCGTTCTTTTTTTTTTTATTATTATTTTTTTTTTTTGTTTCCGCTACACTTGAGCAAGAGCCATTTCAGTGATTATGGTAATATAATCCTCGGAAGTAATTTTATTTATAAAATTATAACTCGCAACCGGGTCCCGACCTCGAATTCACGGGCACTCGAAAGGTAGGACCCGTTGAGGCGGGTCGATGCGCATGCGAACGAACTGTTCGAAAGAGGCGTGCATCGGTGCGTTCGTGTAAGCGGAAATTGCACCGGATCCCGTCGGAACTCCCCGCGGAAGCGTGCCCGGCGTGGATGGCCTATTGATTTCCAAGTGTGGCGCGGATTTCTTAAATATTTCGTCGTTTTTTTGTTCCGAGTTCACCTGGCTTTTACAGCCGGCGGACTCTTTTGTGAATCGGACAATACCGATAGGGTGAAAAACAGTATTTGGGAAGAAGAAGGCTCGAAATAAGGGGTCTCGATTGCGAATTTACGAGCTTCGGAATGCTCTGGTTTTTTACTTTTGGGCGGCAACGCGCATGTAATCAAATTGTTACGGTGAATGAACGGGTGCGATCATACCAGCACTAATGCACCGGATCCCATCAGAACTCCGCAGTTAAGCGTGCTTGGGCGAGAGTAGTACTAGGATGGGTGACCACCTGGGAAGTCCTCGTGTTGCACCCCTTTTTCCGTTCTTTTTTTTTTTTTAATTTTTTTTTTGTTTCCGCTACACTTGAGCAAGAGCCATTTCAGTGATTATGGTAATATAATCCTTGGAAGTAATTTTATTTATAAAATTATAACTCGCAACCGGGTCCCGACCTCGAATTCACGGGCACTCGAAAGGTAGGACCCGTTGAGGCGGGTCGATGCGCATGCGAACGAACTGTTCGAAAGAGGTGTGCATCGGTGCGTTCGTGTAAGCGGAAATTGCACCGGATCCCGTCGGAACTCCCCGCGGAAGCGTGCCCGGCGTGGAAGGCCTCATGATTTCCAAGTGTTGCGCGGATTTCTTAAATACTTCGTCGTTTTTTTGTTGCGAGTTCACCTGGCTTTTACAGCCGGCGAACTCTTTTGTGAATCGGACAATACCGGGAGGGTGAAAAACAGTATTTGGGAAGAAGAAGGCTCGAAATAAGGGGTCTCGGTTGCGAATTTACGAGCTTCGGAATGCTCTGGTTTTTTACTTTTGGGCGGCAACGCGCATGTAATCAAATTGTTACGGTGAATGAACGGGTGCGATCATACCAGCACTAATGCACCGGATCCCATCAGAACTCCGCAGTTAAACGTGCTTGGGCGAGAGTAGTACTAGGATGGGTGACCACCTGGGAAGTCCTCGTGTTGCACCCCTTTTTCCGTTCTTTTTTTTTTATTATTTTTTTTCTTTTTTGTTTCCGCTACACTTGAGCAAGAGCCATTTCAGTGATTATGGTAATATAATCCTCGGAAGTAATTTTATTTATAAAATTATAACTCGCAACCGGGTCCCGACCTCGAATTCACGGGCACTCGAAAGGTAGGACCCGTTGAGGCGGGTCGATGCGCATGCGAACGAACTGTTCGAAAGAGGCGTGCATCGGTGCGTTCGTGTAAGCGGAAATTGCACCGGATCCCGTCGGAACTCCCCGCGGAAGCGTGCCCGGCGTGGATGGCCTCTTGATTTCCAAGTGTTGCGCGGATTTCTTAAATACTTCGTCGTTTTTTTGTTGCGAGTTCACCTGGCTTTTACAGCCGGCGGACTCTTTTGTGAATCGGACAATACCGATAGGGTGAAAAACAGTATTTGGGAAGAAGAAGGCTCGAAATAAGGGGTCTCGGTTGCGAATTTACGAGCTTCGGAATGCTCTGGTTTTTTACTTTTGGGCGGCAACGCGCATGTAATCAAATTGTTACGGTGAATGAACGGGTGCGATCATACCAGCACTAATGCACCGGATCCCATCATAACCCCGCAGTTAAGCGTGCTTGGGCGAGAGTAGTACTAGGATGGGTGACCACCTGGGAAGTCCTCGTGTTGCACCCCTTTTTCCGTTCTTTTTTTTTTATTATTATTTTTTTTTTTTGTTTCCGCTACACTTGAGCAAGAGCCATTTCAGTGATTATGGTAATATAATCCTCGGAAGTAATTTTATTTATAAAATTATAACTCGCAACCGGGTCCCGACCTCGAATTCACGGGCACTCGAAAGGTAGGACCCGTTGAGGCGGGTCGATGCGCATGCGAACGAACTGTTCGAAAGAGGCGTGCATCGGTGCGTTCGTGTAAGCGGAAATTGCACCGGATCCCGTCGGAACTCCCCGCGGAAGCGTGCCCGGCGTGGATGGCCTCTTGATTTCCAAGTGTTGCGCGGATTTCTTAAATACTTCGTCGTTTTTTTGTTGCGAGTTCACCTGGCTTTTACAGCCGGCGGACTCTTTTGTGAATCGGACAATACCGATAGGGTGAAAAACAGTATTTGGGAAGAAGAAGGCTCGAAATAAGGGGTCTCGGTTGCGAATTTACGAGCTTCGGAATGCTCTGGTTTTTTACTTTTGGGCGGCAACGCGCATGTAATCAAATTGTTACGGTGAATGAACGGGTGCGATCATACCAGCACTAATGCACCGGATCCCATCATAACCCCGCAGTTAAGCGTGCTTGGGCGAGAGTAGTACTAGGATGGGTGACCACCTGGGAAGTCCTCGTGTTGCACCCCTTTTTCCGTTCTTTTTTTTTATTATTATTTTTTTTCTTTTTTGTTTCCGCTACACTTGAGCAAGAGCCATTTCAGTGATTATGGTAATATAATCCTCGGAAGTAATTTTATTTATAAAATTATAACTCGCAACCGGGTCCCGACCTCGAATTCACGGGCACTCGAAAGGTAGGACCCGTTGAGGCGGGTCGATGCGCATGCGAACGAACTGTTCGAAAGAGGCGTGCATCGGTGCGTTCGTGTAAGCGGAAATTGCACCGGATCCCGTCGGAACTCCCCGCGGAAGCGTGCCCGGCGTGGATGGCCTCTTGATTTCCAAGTGTTGCGCGGATTTCTTAAATACTTCGTCGTTTTTTTGTTGCGAGTTCACCTGGCTTTTACAGCCGGCGGACTCTTTTGTGAATCGGACAATACCGATAGGGTGAAAAACAGTATTTGGGAAGAAGAAGGCTCGAAATAAGGGGTCTCGGTTGCGAATTTACGAGCTTCGGAATGCTCTGGTTTTTTACTTTTGGGCGGCAACGCGCATGTAATCAAATTGTTACGGTGAATGAACGGGTGCGATCATACCAGCACTAATGCACCGGATCCCATCATAACCCCGCAGTTAAGCGTGCTTGGGCGAGAGTAGTACTAGGATGGGTGACCACCTGGGAAGTCCTCGTGTTGCACCCCTTTTTCCGTTCTTTTTTTTTATTATTATTTTTTTTCTTTTTTGTTTCCGCTACACTTGAGCAAGAGCCATTTCAGTGATTATGGTAATATAATCCTCGGAAGTAATTTTATTTATAAAATTATAACTCGCAACCGGGTCCCGACCTCGAATTCACGGGCACTCGAAAGGTAGGACCCGTTGAGGCGGGTCGATGCGCATGCGAACGAACTGTTCGAAAGAGGCGTGCATCGGTGCGTTCGTGTAAGCGGAAATTGCACCGGATCCCGTCGGAACTCCCCGCGGAAGCGTGCCCGGCGTGGATGGCCTCTTGATTTCCAAGTGTTGCGCGGATTTCTTAAATACTTCGTCGTTTTTTTGTTGCGAGTTCACCTGGCTTTTACAGCCGGCGGACTCTTTTGTGAATCGGACAATACCGATAGGGTGAAAAACAGTATTTGGGAAGAAGAAGGCTCGAAATAAGGGGTCTCGGTTGCGAATTTACGAGCTTCGGAATGCTCTGGTTTTTTACTTTTGGGCGGCAACGCGCATGTAATCAAATTGTTACGGTGAATGAACGGGTGCGATCATACCAGCACTAATGCACCGGATCCCATCATAACCCCGCAGTTAAGCGTGCTTGGGCGAGAGTAGTACTAGGATGGGTGACCACCTGGGAAGTCCTCGTGTTGCACCCCTTTTTCCTTTCTTTTTTTTTATTATTATTTTTTTTTTTTTGTTTCCGCTACACTTGAGCAAGAGCCATTTCAGTGATTATGGTAATATAATCCTCGGAAGTAATTTTATTTATAAAATTATAACTCGCAACCGGGTCCCGACCTCGAATTCACGGGCACTCGAAAGGTAGGACCCGTTGAGGCGGGTCGATGCGCATGCGAACGAACTGTTCGAAAGAGGCGTGCATCGGTGCGTTCGTGTAAGCGGAAATTGCACCGGATCCCGTCGGAACTCCCCGCGGAAGCGTGCCCGGCGTGGATGGCCTCTTGATTTCCAAGTGTTGCGCGGATTTCTTAAATACTTCGTCGTTTTTTTGTTGCGAGTTCACCTGGCTTTTACAGCCGGCGGACTCTTTTGTGAATCGGACAATACCGATAGGGTGAAAAACAGTATTTGGGAAGAAGAAGGCTCGAAATAAGGGGTCTCGGTTGCGAATTTACGAGCTTCGGAATGCTCTGGTTTTTTACTTTTGGGCGGCAACGCGCATGTAATCAAATTGTTACGGTGAATGAACGGGTGCGATCATACCAGCACTAATGCACCGGATCCCATCATAACCCCGCAGTTAAGCGTGCTTGGGCGAGAGTAGTACTAGGATGGGTGACCACCTGGGAAGTCCTCGTGTTGCACCCCTTTTTCCGTTCTTTTTTTTTTATTATTATTTTTTTTTTTTGTTTCCGCTACACTTGAGCAAGAGCCATTTCAGTGATTATGGTAATATAATCCTCGGAAGTAATTTTATTTATAAAATTATAACTCGCAACCGGGTCCCGACCTCGAATTCACGGGCACTCGAAAGGTAGGACCCGTTGAGGCGGGTCGATGCGCATGCGAACGAACTGTTCGAAAGAGGCGTGCATCGGTGCGTTCGTGTAAGCGGAAATTGCACCGGATCCCGTCGGAACTCCCCGCGGAAGCGTGCCCGGCGTGGATGGCCTCTTGATTTCCAAGTGTTGCGCGGATTTCTTAAATACTTCGTCGTTTTTTTGTTGCGAGTTCACCTGGCTTTTACAGCCGACGGACTCTTTTGTGAATCGGACAATACCGATAGGGTGAAAAACAGTATTTGGGAAGAAGAAGGCTCGAAATAAGGGGTCTCGATTGCGAATTTACGAGCTTCGGAATGCTCTGGTTTTTACTTTTGGGCGGCAACGCGCATGTAATCAAATTGTTACGGTGAATGAACGGGTGCGATCATACCAGCACTAATGCACCGGATCCCATCATAACCCCGCAGTTAAGCGTGCTTGGGCGAGAGTAGTACTAGGATGGGTGACCACCTGGGAAGTCCTCGTGTTGCACCCCTTTTTCCGTTCTTTTTTTTTATTATTATTTTTTTTTTTGTTTCCGCTACACTTGAGCAAGAGCCATTTCAGTGATTATGGTAATATAATCCTCGGAAGTAATTTTATTTATAAAATTATAACTCGCAACCGGGTCCCGACCTCGAATTCACGGGCACTCAAAAGGTAGGACCCGTTGAGGCGGGTCGATGCGCATGCGAACGAACTGTTCGAAAGAGGCGTGCATCGGTGCGTTCGTGTAAGCGGAAATTGCACCGGATCCCGTCGGAACTCCCCGCGGAAGCGTGCCCGGCGTGGATGGCCTATTGATTTCCAAGTGTTGCGCGGATTTCTTAAATACTTCGTCGTTTTTTTGTTGCGAGTTCACCTGGCTTTTACAGCCGGCGGACTCTTTTGTGAATCGGACAATACCGATAGGGTGAAAAACAGTATTTGGGAAGAAGAAGGCTCGAAATAAGGGGTCTCGATTGCGAATTTACGAGCTTCGGAATGCTCTGGTTTTTACTTTTGGGCGGCAACGCGCATGTAATCAAATTGTTACGGTGAATGAACGGGTGCGATCATACCAGCACTAATGCACCGGATCCCATCATAACCCCGCAGTTAAGCGTGCTTGGGCGAGAGTAGTACTAGGATGGGTGACCACCTGGGAAGTCCTCGTGTTGCACCCCTTTTTCCGTTCTTTTTTTTTTTATTATTTTTTTTTTTTGTTTCCGCTACACTTGAGCAAGAGCCATTTCAGTGATTATGGTAATATAATCCTCGGAAGTAATTTTATTTATAAAATTATAACTCGCAACCGGGTCCCGACCTCGAATTCACGGGCACTCGAAAGGTAGGACCCGTTGAGGCGGGTCGATGCGCATGCGAACGAACTGTTCGAAAGAGGCGTGCATCGGTGCGTTCGTGTAAGCGGAAATTGCACCGGATCCCGTCGGAACTCCCCGCGGAAGCGTGCCCGGCGTGGATGGCCTATTGATTTCCAAGTGTTGCGCGGATTTCTTAAATACTTCGTCGTTTTTTTGTTGCGAGTTCACCTGGCTTTTACAGCCGGCGGACTCTTTTGTGAATCGGACAATACCGATAGGGTGAAAAACAGTATTTGGGAAGAAGAAGGCTCGAAATAAGGGGTCTCGATTGCGAATTTACGAGCTTCGGAATGCTCTGGTTTTTACTTTTGGGCGGCAACGCGCATGTAATCAAATTGTTACGGTGAATGAACGGGTGCGATCATACCAGCACTAATGCACCGGATCCCATCAGAACCCCGCAGTTAAGCGTGCTTGGGCGAGAGTAGTACTAGGATGGGTGACCACCTGGGAAGTCCTCGTGTTGCACCCCTTTTTCCGTTCTTTTTTTTTTATTATTTTTTTTTTTTTGTTTCCGCTACACTTGAGCAAGAGCCATTTCAGTGATTATGGTAATATAATCCTCGGAAGTAATTTTATTTATAAAATTATAACTCGCAACCGGGTCCCGACCTCGAATTCACGGGCACTCGAAAGGTAGGACCCGTTGAGGCGGGTCGATGCGCATGCGAACGAACTGTTCGAAAGAGGCGTGCATCGGTGCGTTCGTGTAAGCGGAAATTGCACCGGATCCCGTCGGAACTCCCCGCGGAAGCGTGCCCGGCGTGGATGGCCTCTTGATTTCCAAGTGTTGCGCGGATTTCTTAAATACTTCGTCGTTTTTTTGTTGCGAGTTCACCTGGCTTTTACAGCCGGCGGACTCTTTTGTGAATCGGACAATACCGATAGGGTGAAAAACAGTATTTGGGAAGAAGAAGGCTCGAAATAAGGGGTCTCGGTTGCGAATTTACGAGCTTCGGAATGCTCTGGTTTTTTACTTTTGGGCGGCAACGCGCATGTAATCAAATTGTTACGGTGAATGAACGGGTGCGATCATACCAGCACTAATGCACCGGATCCCATCAGAACCCCGCAGTTAAGCGTGCTTGGGCGAGAGTAGTACTAGGATGGGTGACCACCTGGGAAGTCCTCGTGTTGCACCCCTTTTTCCGTTCTTTTTTTTTTTTATTATTTTTTTTTTTGTTTCCGCTACACTTGAGCAAGAGCCATTTCAGTGATTATGGTAATATAATCCTCGGAAGTAATTTTATTTATAAAATTATAACTCGCAACCGGGTCCCGACCTCGAATTCACGGGCACTCGAAAGGTAGGACCCGTTGAGGCGGGTCGATGCGCATGCGAACGAACTGTTCGAAAGAGGCGTGCATCGGTGCGTTCGTGTAAGCGGAAATTGCACCGGATCCCGTCGGAACTCCCCGCGGAAGCGTGCCCGGCGTGGATGGCCTATTGATTTCCAAGTGTGGCGCGGATTTCTTAAATACTTCGTCGTTTTTTTGTTGCGAGTTCACCTGGCTTTTACAGCCGGCGGACTCTTTTGTGAATCGGACAATACCGATAGGGTGAAAAACAGTATTTGGGAAGAAGAAGGCTCGAAATAAGGGGTCTCGATTGCGAATTTACGAGCTTCGGAATGCTCTGGTTTTTACTTTTGGGCGGCAACGCGCATGTAATCAAATTGTTACGGTGAATGAACGGGTGCGATCATACCAGCACTAATGCACCGGATCCCATCAGAACCCCGCAGTTAAGCGTGCTTGGGCGAGAGTAGTACTAGGATGGGTGACCACCTGGGAAGTCCTCGTGTTGCACCCCTTTTTCCGTTCTTTTTTTTTTTATTATTTTTTTTTTTTGTTTCCGCTACACTTGAGCAAGAGCCATTTCAGTGATTATGGTAATATAATCCTCGGAAGTAATTTTATTTATAAAATTATAACTCGCAACCGGGTCCCGACCTCGAATTCACGGGCACTCGAAAGGTAGGACCCGTTGAGGCGGGTCGATGCGCATGCGAACGAACTGTTCGAAAGAGGCGTGCATCGGTGCGTTCGTGTAAGCGGAAATTGCACCGGATCCCGTCGGAACTCCCCGCGGAAGCGTGCCCGGCGTGGATGGCCTATTGATTTCCAAGTGTTGCGCGGATTTCTTAAATACTTCGTCGTTTTTTTGTTGCGAGTTCACCTGGCTTTTACAGCCGGCGGACTCTTTTGTGAATCGGACAATACCGATAGGGTGAAAAACAGTATTTGGGAAGAAGAAGGCTCGAAATAAGGGGTCTCGATTGCGAATTTACGAGCTTCGGAATGCTCTGGTTTTTACTTTTGGGCGGCAACGCGCATGTAATCAAATTGTTACGGTGAATGAACGGGTGCGATCATACCAGCACTAATGCACCGGATCCCATCAGAACCCCGCAGTTAAGCGTGCTTGGGCGAGAGTAGTACTAGGATGGGTGACCACCTGGGAAGTCCTCGTGTTGCACCCCTTTTTCCGTTCTTTTTTTTTTATTATTTTTTTTTTTTTGTTTCCGCTACACTTGAGCAAGAGCCATTTCAGTGATTATGGTAATATAATCCTCGGAAGTAATTTTATTTATAAAATTATAACTCGCAACCGGGTCCCGACCTCGAATTCACGGGCACTCGAAAGGTAGGACCCGTTGAGGCGGGTCGATGCGCATGCGAACGAACTGTTCGAAAGAGGCGTGCATCGGTGCGTTCGTGTAAGCGGAAATTGCACCGGATCCCGTCGGAACTCCCCGCGGAAGCGTGCCCGGCGTGGATGGCCTCTTGATTTCCAAGTGTTGCGCGGATTTCTTAAATACTTCGTCGTTTTTTTGTTGCGAGTTCACCTGGCTTTTACAGCCGGCGGACTCTTTTGTGAATCGGACAATACCGATAGGGTGAAAAACAGTATTTGGGAAGAAGAAGGCTCGAAATAAGGGGTCTCGGTTGCGAATTTACGAGCTTCGGAATGCTCTGGTTTTTTACTTTTGGGCGGCAACGCGCATGTAATCAAATTGTTACGGTGAATGAACGGGTGCGATCATACCAGCACTAATGCACCGGATCCCATCAGAACCCCGCAGTTAAGCGTGCTTGGGCGAGAGTAGTACTAGGATGGGTGACCACCTGGGAAGTCCTCGTGTTGCACCCCTTTTTCCGTTCTTTTTTTTTTTTATTATTTTTTTTTTTGTTTCCGCTACACTTGAGCAAGAGCCATTTCAGTGATTATGGTAATATAATCCTCGGAAGTAATTTTATTTATAAAATTATAACTTGCAACCGGGTCCCGACCTCGAATTCACGGGCACTCGAAAGGTAGGACCCGTTGAGGCGGGTCGATGCGCATGCGAACGAACTGTTCGAAAGAGGCGTGCATCGGTGCGTTCGTGTAAGCGGAAATTGCACCGGATCCCGTCGGAACTCCCCGCGGAAGCGTGCCCGGCGTGGATGGCCTATTGATTTCCAAGTGTGGCGCGGATTTCTTAAATACTTCGTCGTTTTTTTGTTGCGAGTTCACCTGGCTTTTACAGCCGGCGGACTCTTTTGTGAATCGGACAATACCGATAGGGTGAAAAACAGTATTTGGGAAGAAGAAGGCTCGAAATAAGGGGTCTCGATTGCGAATTTACGAGCTTCGGAATGCTCTGGTTTTTACTTTTGGGCGGCAACGCGCATGTAATCAAATTGTTACGGTGAATGAACGGGTGCGATCATACCAGCACTAATGCACCGGATCCCATCAGAACCCCGCAGTTAAGCGTGCTTGGGCGAGAGTAGTACTAGGATGGGTGACCACCTGGGAAGTCCTCGTGTTGCACCCCTTTTTCCGTTCTTTTTTTTTTATTATTTTTTTTTTTTTGTTTCCGCTACACTTGAGCAAGAGCCATTTCAGTGATTATGGTAATATAATCCTCGGAAGTAATTTTATTTATAAAATTATAACTCGCAACCGGGTCCCGACCTCGAATTCACGGGCACTCGAAAGGTAGGACCCGTTGAGGCGGGTCGATGCGCATGCGAACGAACTGTTCGAAAGAGGCGTGCATCGGTGCGTTCGTGTAAGCGGAAATTGCACCGGATCCCGTCGGAACTCCCCGCGGAAGCGTGCCCGGCGTGGATGGCCTCTTGATTTCCAAGTGTTGCGCGGATTTCTTAAATACTTCGTCGTTTTTTTGTTGCGAGTTCACCTGGCTTTTACAGCCGGCGGACTCTTTTGTGAATCGGACAATACCGATAGGGTGAAAAACAGTATTTGGGAAGAAGAAGGCTCGAAATAAGGGGTCTCGGTTGCGAATTTACGAGCTTCGGAATGCTCTGGTTTTTTACTTTTGGGCGGCAACGCGCATGTAATCAAATTGTTACGGTGAATGAACGGGTGCGATCATACCAGCACTAATGCACCGGATCCCATCAGAACCCCGCAGTTAAGCGTGCTTGGGCGAGAGTAGTACTAGGATGGGTGACCACCTGGGAAGTCCTCGTGTTGCACCCCTTTTTCCGTTCTTTTTTTTTTTTATTATTTTTTTTTTTTGTTTCCGCTACACTTGAGCAAGAGCCATTTCAGTGATTATGGTAATATAATCCTCGGAAGTAATTTTATTTATAAAATTATAACTTGCAACCGGGTCCCGACCTCGAATTCACGGGCACTCGAAAGGTAGGACCCGTTGAGGCGGGTCGATGCGCATGCGAACGAACTGTTCGAAAGAGGCGTGCATCGGTGCGTTCGTGTAAGCGGAAATTGCACCGGATCCCGTCGGAACTCCCCGCGGAAGCGTGCCCGGCGTGGATGGCCTATTGATTTCCAAGTGTGGCGCGGATTTCTTAAATACTTCGTCGTTTTTTTGTTGCGAGTTCACCTGGCTTTTACAGCCGGCGGACTCTTTTTGGAATCGGACAATACCGATAGGGTGAAAAACAGTATTTGGGAAGAAGAAGGCTCGAAATAAGGGGTCTCGATTGCGAATTTACGAGCTTCGGAATGCTCTGGTTTTTACTTTTGGGCGGCAACGCGCATGTAATCAAATTGTTACGGTGAATGAACGGGTGCGATCATACCAGCACTAATGCACCGGATCCCATCAGAACCCCGCAGTTAAGCGTGCTTGGGCGAGAGTAGTACTAGGATGGGTGACCACCTGGGAAGTCCTCGTGTTGCACCCCTTTTTCCGTTCTTTTTTTTTTTATTATTTTTTTTTTTTTGTTTCCGCTACACTTGAGCAAGAGCCATTTCAGTGATTATGGTAATATAATCCTCGGAAGTAATTTTATTTATAAAATTATAACTCGCAACCGGGTCCCGACCTCGAATTCACGGGCACTCGAAAGGTAGGACCCGTTGAGGCGGGTCGATGCGCATGCGAACGAACTGTTCGAAAGAGGCGTGCATCGGTGCGTTCGTGTAAGCGGAAATTGCACCGGATCCCGTCGGAACTCCCCGCGGAAGCGTGCCCGGCGTGGATGGCCTATTGATTTCCAAGTGTTGCGCGGATTTCTTAAATACTTCGTCGTTTTTTTGTTGCGAGTTCACCTGGCTTTTACAGCCGGCGGACTCTTTTGTGAATCGGACAATACCGATAGGGTGAAAAACAGTATTTGGGAAGAAGAAGGCTCGAAATAAGGGGTCTCGATTGCGAATTTACGAGCTTCGGAATGCTCTGGTTTTTACTTTTGGGCGGCAACGCGCATGTAATCAAATTGTTACGGTGAATGAACGGGTGCGATCATACCAGCACTAATGCACCGGATCCCATCAGAACCCCGCAGTTAAGCGTGCTTGGGCGAGAGTAGTACTAGGATGGGTGACCACCTGGGAAGTCCTCGTGTTGCACCCCTTTTTCCGTTCTTTTTTTTTTATTATTATTTTTTTTTTTGTTTCCGCTACACTTGAGCAAGAGCCATTTCAGTGATTATGGTAATATAATCCTCGGAAGTAATTTTATTTATAAAATTATAACTCGCAACCGGGTCCCGACCTCGAATTCACGGGCACTCGAAAGGTAGGACCCGTTGAGGCGGGTCGATGCGCATGCGAACGAACTGTTCGAAAGAGGCGTGCATCGGTGCGTTCGTGTAAGCGGAAATTGCACCGGATCCCGTCGGAACTCCCCGCGGAAGCGTGCCCGGCGTGGATGGCCTATTGATTTCCAAGTGTTGCGCGGATTTCTTAAATACTTCGTCGTTTTTTTGTTGCGAGTTCACCTGGCTTTTACAGCCGGCGGACTCTTTTGTGAATCGGACAATACCGATAGGGTGAAAAACAGTATTTGGGAAGAAGAAGGCTCGAAATAAGGGGTCTCGATTGCGAATTTACGAGCTTCGGAATGCTCTGGTTTTTACTTTTGGGCGGCAACGCGCATGTAATCAAATTGTTACGGTGAATGAACGGGTGCGATCATACCAGCACTAATGCACCGGATCCCATCAGAACCCCGCAGTTAAGCGTGCTTGGGCGAGAGTAGTACTAGGATGGGTGACCACCTGGGAAGTCCTCGTGTTGCACCCCTTTTTCCGTTCTTTTTTTTTTATTATTATTTTTTTTTTTGTTTCCGCTACACTTGAGCAAGAGCCATTTCAGTGATTATGGTAATATAATCCTCGGAAGTAATTTTATTTATAAAATTATAACTCGCAACCGGGTCCCGACCTCGAATTCACGGGCACTCGAAAGGTAGGACCCGTTGAGGCGGGTCGATGCGCATGCGAACGAACTGTTCGAAAGAGGCGTGCATCGGTGCGTTCGTGTAAGCGGAAATTGCACCGGATCCCGTCGGAACTCCCCGCGGAAGCGTGCCCGGCGTGGATGGCCTCTTGATTTCCAAGTGTTGCGCGGATTTCTTAAATACTTCGTCGTTTTTTTGTTGCGAGTTCACCTGGCTTTTACAGCCGGCGGACTCTTTTGTGAATCGGACAATACCGATAGGGTGAAAAACAGTATTTGGGAAGAAGAAGGCTCGAAATAAGGGGTCTCGGTTGCGAATTTACGAGCTTCGGAATGCTCTGGTTTTTTACTTTTGGGCGGCAACGCGCATGTAATCAAATTGTTACGGTGAATGAACGGGTGCGATCATACCAGCACTAATGCACCGGATCCCATCAGAACCCCGCAGTTAAGCGTGCTTGGGCGAGAGTAGTACTAGGATGGGTGACCACCTGGGAAGTCCTCGTGTTGCACCCCTTTTTCCGTTCTTTTTTTTTTTTATTATTTTTTTTTTTTTGTTTCCGCTACACTTGAGCAAGAGCCATTTCAGTGATTATGGTAATATAATCCTCGGAAGTAATTTTATTTATAAAATTATAACTCGCAACCGGGTCCCGACCTCGAATTCACGGGCACTCGAAAGGTAGGACCCGTTGAGGCGGGTCGATGCGCATGCGAACGAACTGTTCGAAAGAGGCGTGCATCGGTGCGTTCGTGTAAGCGGAAATTGCACCGGATCCCGTCGGAACTCCCCGCGGAAGCGTGCCCGGCGTGGATGGCCTATTGATTTCCAAGTGTGGCGCGGATTTCTTAAATACTTCGTCGTTTTTTTGTTGCGAGTTCACCTGGCTTTTACAGCCGGCGGACTCTTTTGTGAATCGGACAATACCGATAGGGTGAAAAACAGTATTTGGGAAGAAGAAGGCTCGAAATAAGGGGTCTCGATTGCGAATTTACGAGCTTCGGAATGCTCTGGTTTTTACTTTTGGGCGGCAACGCGCATGTAATCAAATTGTTACGGTGAATGAACGGGTGCGATCATACCAGCACTAATGCACCGGATCCCATCAGAACCCCGCAGTTAAGCGTGCTTGGGCGAGAGTAGTACTAGGATGGGTGACCACCTGGGAAGTCCTCGTGTTGCACCCCTTTTTCCGTTCTTTTTTTTTTTATTATTTTTTTTTTTTTGTTTCCGCTACACTTGAGCAAGAGCCATTTCAGTGATTATGGTAATATAATCCTCGGAAGTAATTTTATTTATAAAATTATAACTCGCAACCGGGTCCCGACCTCGAATTCACGGGCACTCGAAAGGTAGGACCCGTTGAGGCGGGTCGATGCGCATGCGAACGAACTGTTCGAAAGAGGCGTGCATCGGTGCGTTCGTGTAAGCGGAAATTGCACCGGATCCCGTCGGAACTCCCCGCGGAAGCGTGCCCGGCGTGGATGGCCTATTGATTTCCAAGTGTTGCGCGGATTTCTTAAATACTTCGTCGTTTTTTTGTTGCGAGTTCACCTGGCTTTTACAGCCGGCGGACTCTTTTGTGAATCGGACAATACCGATAGGGTGAAAAACAGTATTTGGGAAGAAGAAGGCTCGAAATAAGGGGTCTCGATTGCGAATTTACGAGCTTCGGAATGCTCTGGTTTTTACTTTTGGGCGGCAACGCGCATGTAATCAAATTGTTACGGTGAATGAACGGGTGCGATCATACCAGCACTAATGCACCGGATCCCATCAGAACCCCGCAGTTAAGCGTGCTTGGGCGAGAGTAGTACTAGGATGGGTGACCACCTGGGAAGTCCTCGTGTTGCACCCCTTTTTCCGTTCTTTTTTTTTTATTATTATTTTTTTTTTTTGTTTCCGCTACACTTGAGCAAGAGCCATTTCAGTGATTATGGTAATATAATCCTCGGAAGTAATTTTATTTATAAAATTATAACTCGCAACCGGGTCCCGACCTCGAATTCACGGGCACTCGAAAGGTAGGACCCGTTGAGGCGGGTCGATGCGCATGCGAACGAACTGTTCGAAAGAGGCGTGCATCGGTGCGTTCGTGTAAGCGGAAATTGCACCGGATCCCGTCGGAACTCCCCGCGGAAGCGTGCCCGGCGTGGATGGCCTCTTGATTTCCAAGTGTTGCGCGGATTTCTTAAATACTTCGTCGTTTTTTTGTTGCGAGTTCACCTGGCTTTTACAGCCGGCGGACTCTTTTGTGAATCGGACAATACCGATAGGGTGAAAAACAGTATTTGGGAAGAAGAAGGCTCGAAATAAGGGGTCTCGGTTGCGAATTTACGAGCTTCGGAATGCTCTGGTTTTTTACTTTTGGGCGGCAACGCGCATGTAATCAAATTGTTACGGTGAATGAACGGGTGCGATCATACCAGCACTAATGCACCGGATCCCATCAGAACCCCGCAGTTAAGCGTGCTTGGGCGAGAGTAGTACTAGGATGGGTGACCACCTGGGAAGTCCTCGTGTTGCACCCCTTTTTCCGTTCTTTTTTTTTTTTATTATTTTTTTTTTTTTGTTTCCGCTACACTTGAGCAAGAGCCATTTCAGTGATTATGGTAATATAATCCTCGGAAGTAATTTTATTTATAAAATTATAACTCGCAACCGGGTCCCGACCTCGAATTCACGGGCACTCGAAAGGTAGGACCCGTTGAGGCGGGTCGATGCGCATGCGAACGAACTGTTCGAAAGAGGCGTGCATCGGTGCGTTCGTGTAAGCGGAAATTGCACCGGATCCCGTCGGAACTCCCCGCGGAAGCGTGCCCGGCGTGGATGGCCTATTGATTTCCAAGTGTTGCGCGGATTTCTTAAATACTTCGTCGTTTTTTTGTTGCGAGTTCACCTGGCTTTTACAGCCGGCGGACTCTTTTGTGAATCGGACAATACCGATAGGGTGAAAAACAGTATTTGGGAAGAAGAAGGCTCGAAATAAGGGGTCTCGATTGCGAATTTACGAGCTTCGGAATGCTCTGGTTTTTACTTTTGGGCGGCAACGCGCATGTAATCAAATTGTTACGGTGAATGAACGGGTGCGATCATACCAGCACTAATGCACCGGATCCCATCAGAACCCCGCAGTTAAGCGTGCTTGGGCGAGAGTAGTACTAGGATGGGTGACCACCTGGGAAGTCCTCGTGTTGCACCCCTTTTTCCGTTCTTTTTTTTTTTTATTATTTTTTTTTTTTTGTTTCCGCTACACTTGAGCAAGAGCCATTTCAGTGATTATGGTAATATAATCCTCGGAAGTAATTTTATTTATAAAATTATAACTCGCAACCGGGTCCCGACCTCGAATTCACGGGCACTCGAAAGGTAGGACCCGTTGAGGCGGGTCGATGCGCATGCGAACGAACTGTTCGAAAGAGGCGTGCATCGGTGCGTTCGTGTAAGCGGAAATTGCACCGGATCCCGTCGGAACTCCCCGCGGAAGCGTGCCCGGCGTGGATGGCCTATTGATTTCCAAGTGTTGCGCGGATTTCTTAAATACTTCGTCGTTTTTTTGTTGCGAGTTCACCTGGCTTTTACAGCCGGCGGACTCTTTTGTGAATCGGACAATACCGATAGGGTGAAAAACAGTATTTGGGAAGAAGAAGGCTCGAAATAAGGGGTCTCGATTGCGAATTTACGAGCTTCGGAATGCTCTGGTTTTTACTTTTGGGCGGCAACGCGCATGTAATCAAATTGTTACGGTGAATGAACGGGTGCGATCATACCAGCACTAATGCACCGGATCCCATCAGAACCCCGCAGTTAAGCGTGCTTGGGCGAGAGTAGTACTAGGATGGGTGACCACCTGGGAAGTCCTCGTGTTGCACCCCTTTTTCCGTTCTTTTTTTTTTATTATTTTTTTTTTTTTTTGTTTCCGCTACACTTGAGCAAGAGCCATTTCAGTGATTATGGTAATATAATCCTCGGAAGTAATTTTATTTATAAAATTATAACTCGCAACCGGGTCCCGACCTCGAATTCACGGGCACTCGAAAGGTAGGACCCGTTGAGGCGGGTCGATGCGCATGCGAACGAACTGTTCGAAAGAGGCGTGCATCGGTGCGTTCGTGTAAGCGGAAATTGCACAGGATCCCGTCGGAACTCCCCGCGGAAGCGTGCCCGGCGTGGATGGCCTCTTGATTTCCAAGTGTTGCGCGGATTTCTTAAATACTTCGTCGTTTTTTTGTTGCGAGTTCACCTGGCTTTTACAGCCGGCGGACTCTTTTGTGAATCGGACAATACCGATAGGGTGAAAAACAGTATTTGGGAAGAAGAAGGCTCGAAATAAGGGGTCTCGGTTGCGAATTTACGAGCTTCGGAATGCTCTGGTTTTTTACTTTTGGGCGGCAACGCGCATGTAATCAAATTGTTACGGTGAATGAACGGGTGCGATCATACCAGCACTAATGCACCGGATCCCATCAGAACCCCGCAGTTAAGCGTGCTTGGGCGAGAGTAGTACTAGGATGGGTGACCACCTGGGAAGTCCTCGTGTTGCACCCCTTTTTCCGTTCTTTTTTTTTTTTATTATTTTTTTTTTTTTGTTTCCGCTACACTTGAGCAAGAGCCATTTCAGTGATTATGGTAATATAATCCTCGGAAGTAATTTTATTTATAAAATTATAACTCGCAACCGGGTCCCGACCTCGAATTCACGGGCACTCGAAAGGTAGGACCCGTTGAGGCGGGTCGATGCGCATGCGAACGAACTGTTCGAAAGAGGCGTGCATCGGTGCGTTCGTGTAAGCGGAAATTGCACCGGATCCCGTCGGAACTCCCCGCGGAAGCGTGCCCGGCGTGGATGGCCTATTGATTTCCAAGTGTTGCGCGGATTTCTTAAATACTTCGTCGTTTTTTTGTTGCGAGTTCACCTGGCTTTTACAGCCGGCGGACTCTTTTGTGAATCGGACAATACCGATAGGGTGAAAAACAGTATTTGGGAAGAAGAAGGCTCGAAATAAGGGGTCTCGATTGCGAATTTACGAGCTTCGGAATGCTCTGGTTTTTACTTTTGGGCGGCAACGCGCATGTAATCAAATTGTTACGGTGAATGAACGGGTGCGATCATACCAGCACTAATGCACCGGATCCCATCAGAACCCCGCAGTTAAGCGTGCTTGGGCGAGAGTAGTACTAGGATGGGTGACCACCTGGGAAGTCCTCGTGTTGCACCCCTTTTTCCGTTCTTTTTTTTTTTTATTATTTTTTTTTTTTTTGTTTCCGCTACACTTGAGCAAGAGCCATTTCAGTGATTATGGTAATATAATCCTCGGAAGTAATTTTATTTATAAAATTATAACTCGCAACCGGGTCCCGACCTCGAATTCACGGGCACTCGAAAGGTAGGACCCGTTGAGGCGGGTCGATGCGCATGCGAACGAACTGTTCGAAAGAGGCGTGCATCGGTGCGTTCGTGTAAGCGGAAATTGCACCGGATCCCGTCGGAACTCCCCGCGGAAGCGTGCCCGGCGTGGATGGCCTATTGATTTCCAAGTGTTGCGCGGATTTCTTAAATACTTCGTCGTTTTTTTGTTGCGAGTTCACCTGGCTTTTACAGCCGGCGGACTCTTTTGTGAATCGGACAATACCGATAGGGTGAAAAACAGTATTTGGGAAGAAGAAGGCTCGAAATAAGGGGTCTCGATTGCGAATTTACGAGCTTCGGAATGCTCTGGTTTTTACTTTTGGGCGGCAACGCGCATGTAATCAAATTGTTACGGTGAATGAACGGGTGCGATCATACCAGCACTAATGCACCGGATCCCATCAGAACCCCGCAGTTAAGCGTGCTTGGGCGAGAGTAGTACTAGGATGGGTGACCACCTGGGAAGTCCTCGTGTTGCACCCCTTTTTCCGTTCTTTTTTTTTTTATTATTATTTTTTTTTTGTTTCCGCTACACTTGAGCAAGAGCCATTTCAGTGATTATGGTAATATAATCCTCGGAAGTAATTTTATTTATAAAATTATAACTCGCAACCGGGTCCCGACCTCGAATTCACGGGCACTCGAAAGGTAGGACCCGTTGAGGCGGGTCGATGCGCATGCGAACGAACTGTTCGAAAGAGGCGTGCATCGGTGCGTTCGTGTAAGCGGAAATTGCACCGGATCCCGTCGGAACTCCCCGCGGAAGCGTGCCCGGCGTGGATGGCCTCTTGATTTCCAAGTGTTGCGCGGATTTCTTAAATACTTCGTCGTTTTTTTGTTGCGAGTTCACCTGGCTTTTACAGCCGGCGGACTCTTTTGTGAATCGGACAATACCGATAGGGTGAAAAACAGTATTTGGGAAGAAGAAGGCTCGAAATAAGGGGTCTCGATTGCGAATTTACGAGCTTCGGAATGCTCTGGTTTTTACTTTTGGGCGGCAACGCGCATGTAATCAAATTGTTACGGTGAATGAACGGGTGCGATCATACCAGCACTAATGCACCGGATCCCATCAGAACCCCGCAGTTAAGCGTGCTTGGGCGAGAGTAGTACTAGGATGGGTGACCACCTGGGAAGTCCTCGTGTTGCACCCCTTTTTCCGTTCTTTTTTTTTTTATTATTATTTTTTTTTTGTTTCCGCTACACTTGAGCAAGAGCCATTTCAGTGATTATGGTAATATAATCCTCGGAAGTAATTTTATTTATAAAATTATAACTCGCAACCGGGTCCCGACCTCGAATTCACGGGCACTCGAAAGGTAGGACCCGTTGAGGCGGGTCGATGCGCATGCGAACGAACTGTTCGAAAGAGGCGTGCATCGGTGCGTTCGTGTAAGCGGAAATTGCACCGGATCCCGTCGGAACTCCCCGCGGAAGCGTGCCCGGCGTGGATGGCCTCTTGATTTCCAAGTGTTGCGCGGATTTCTTAAATACTTCGTCGTTTTTTTGTTGCGAGTTCACCTGGCTTTTACAGCCGGCGGACTCTTTTGTGAATCGGACAATACCGATAGGGTGAAAAACAGTATTTGGGAAGAAGAAGGCTCGAAATAAGGGGTCTCGGTTGCGAATTTACGAGCTTCGGAATGCTCTGGTTTTTTACTTTTGGGCGGCAACGCGCATGTAATCAAATTGTTACGGTGAATGAACGGGTGCGATCATACCAGCACTAATGCACCGGATCCCATCAGAACCCCGCAGTTAAGCGTGCTTGGGCGAGAGTAGTACTAGGATGGGTGACCACCTGGGAAGTCCTCGTGTTGCACCCCTTTTTCCGTTCTTTTTTTTTTTATTATTTTTTTTTTTTGTTTCCGCTACACTTGAGCAAGAGCCATTTCAGTGATTATGGTAATATAATCCTCGAAAGTAATTTTATTTATAAAATTATAACTCGCAACCGGGTCCCGACCTCGAATTCACGGGCACTCGAAAGGTAGGACCCGTTGAGGCGGGTCGATGCGCATGCGAACGAACTGTTCGAAAGAGGCGTGCATCGGTGCGTTCGTGTAAGCGGAAATTGCACCGGATCCCGTCGGAACTCCCCGCGGAAGCGTGCCCGGCGTGGATGGCCTATTGATTTCCAAGTGTTGCGCGGATTTCTTAAATACTTCGTCGTTTTTTTGTTGCGAGTTCACCTGGCTTTTACAGCCGGCGGACTCTTTTGTGAATCGGACAATACCGATAGGGTGAAAAACAGTATTTGGGAAGAAGAAGGCTCGAAATAAGGGGTCTCGATTGCGAATTTACGAGCTTCGGAATGCTCTGGTTTTTACTTTTGGGCGGCAACGCGCATGTAATCAAATTGTTACGGTGAATGAACGGGTGCGATCATACCAGCACTAATGCACCGGATCCCATCAGAACCCCGCAGTTAAGCGTGCTTGGGCGAGAGTAGTACTAGGATGGGTGACCACCTGGGAAGTCCTCGTGTTGCACCCCTTTTTCCGTTCTTTTTTTTTTTATTATTTTTTTTTTGTGTTTCCGCTACACTTGAGCAAGAGCCATTTCAGTGATTATGGTAATATAATCCTCGGAAGTAATTTTATTTATAAAATTATAACTCGCAACCGGGTCCCGACCTCGAATTCACGGGCACTCGAAAGGTAGGACCCGTTGAGGCGGGTCGATGCGCATGCGAACGAACTGTTCGAAAGAGGCGTGCATCGGTGCGTTCGTGTAAGCGGAAATTGCACCGGATCCCGTCGGAACTCCCCGCGGAAGCGTGCCCGGCGTGGATGGCCTATTGATTTCCAAGTGTTGCGCGGATTTCTTAAATACTTCGTCGTTTTTTTGTTGCGAGTTCACCTGGCTTTTACAGCCGGCGGACTCTTTTGTGAATCGGACAATACCGATAGGGTGAAAAACAGTATTTGGGAAGAAGAAGGCTCGAAATAAGGGGTCTCGGTTGCGAATTTACGAGCTTCGGAATGCTCTGGTTTTTTACTTTTGGGCGGCAACGCGCATGTAATCAAATTGTTACGGTGAATGAACGGGTGCGATCATACCAGCACTAATGCACCGGATCCCATCAGAACCCCGCAGTTAAGCGTGCTTGGGCGAGAGTAGTACTAGGATGGGTGACCACCTGGGAAGTCCTCGTGTTGCACCCCTTTTTCCGTTCTTTTTTTTTTTATTATTTTTTTTTTTTGTTTCCGCTACACTTGAGCAAGAGCCATTTCAGTGATTATGGTAATATAATCCTCGAAAGTAATTTTATTTATAAAATTATAACTCGCAACCGGGTCCCGACCTCGAATTCACGGGCACTCGAAAGGTAGGACCCGTTGAGGCGGGTCGATGCGCATGCGAACGAACTGTTCGAAAGAGGCGTGCATCGGTGCGTTCGTGTAAGCGGAAATTGCACCGGATCCCGTCGGAACTCCCCGCGGAAGCGTGCCCGGCGTGGATGGCCTATTGATTTCCAAGTGTTGCGCGGATTTCTTAAATACTTCGTCGTTTTTTTGTTGCGAGTTCACCTGGCTTTTACAGCCGGCGGACTCTTTTGTGAATCGGACAATACCGATAGGGTGAAAAACAGTATTTGGGAAGAAGAAGGCTCGAAATAAGGGGTCTCGATTGCGAATTTACGAGCTTCGGAATGCTCTGGTTTTTACTTTTGGGCGGCAACGCGCATGTAATCAAATTGTTACGGTGAATGAACGGGTGCGATCATACCAGCACTAATGCACCGGATCCCATCAGAACCCCGCAGTTAAGCGTGCTTGGGCGAGAGTAGTACTAGGATGGGTGACCACCTGGGAAGTCCTCGTGTTGCACCCCTTTTTCCGTTCTTTTTTTTTTTATTATTTTTTTTTTTTGTTTCCGCTACACTTGAGCAAGAGCCATTTCAGTGATTATGGTAATATAATCCTCGGAAGTAATTTTATTTATAAAATTATAACTCGCAACCGGGTCCCGACCTCGAATTCACGGGCACTCGAAAGGTAGGACCCGTTGAGGCGGGTCGATGCGCATGCGAACGAACTGTTCGAAAGAGGCGTGCATCGGTGCGTTCGTGTAAGCGGAAATTGCACCGGATCCCGTCGGAACTCCCCGCGGAAGCGTGCCCGGCGTGGATGGCCTATTGATTTCCAAGTGTTGCGCGGATTTCTTAAATACTTCGTCGTTTTTTTGTTGCGAGTTCACCTGGCTTTTACAGCCGGCGGACTCTTTTGTGAATCGGACAATACCGATAGGGTGAAAAACAGTATTTGGGAAGAAGAAGGCTCGAAATAAGGGGTCTCGATTGCGAATTTACGAGCTTCGGAATGCTCTGGTTTTTACTTTTGGGCGGCAACGCGCATGTAATCAAATTGTTACGGTGAATGAACGGGTGCGATCATACCAGCACTAATGCACCGGATCCCATCAGAACCCCACAGTTAAGCGTGCTTGGGCGAGAGTAGTACTAGGATGGGTGACCACCTGGGAAGTCCTCGTGTTGCACCCCTTTTTCCGTTCTTTTTTTTTTTTATTATTATTTTTTTTTTTTGTTTCCGCTACACTTGAGCAAGAGCCATTTCAGTGATTATGGTAATATAATCCTCGGAAGTAATTTTATTTATAAAATTATAACTCGCAACCGGGTCCCGACCTCGAATTCACGGGCACTCGAAAGGTAGGACCCGTTGAGGCGGGTCGATGCGCATGCGAACGAACTGTTCGAAAGAGGCGTGCATCGGTGCGTTCGTGTAAGCGGAAATTGCACCGGATCCCGTCGGAACTCCCCGCGGAAGCGTGCCCGGCGTGGATGGCCTATTGATTTCCAAGTGTTGCGCGGATTTCTTAAATACTTCGTCGTTTTTTTGTTGCGAGTTCACCTGGCTTTTACAGCCGGCGGACTCTTTTGTGAATCGGACAATACCGATAGGGTGAAAAACAGTATTTGGGAAGAAGAAGGCTCGAAATAAGGGGTCTCGATTGCGAATTTACGAGCTTCGGAATGCTCTGGTTTTTACTTTTGGGCGGCAACGCGCATGTAATCAAATTGTTACGGTGAATGAACGGGTGCGATCATACCAGCACTAATGCACCGGATCCCATCAGAACTCCGCAGTTAAGCGTGCTTGGGCGAGAGTAGTACTAGGATGGGTGACCACCTGGGAAGTCCTCGCGTTGCACCCCTTTTTCCGTTCTTTTTTTTTTTAATTTTTTTTTTTGTTTCCGCTACACTTGAGCAAGAGCCATTTCAGTGATTATGGTAATATAATCCTCGGAAGTAATTTTATTGATAAAATTATAACTCGCAACCGGGTCCCGACCTCGAATTCACGGGCACTCGAAAGGTAGGACCCGTTGAGGCGGGTCGATGCGCATGCGAACGAACTGTTCGAAAGAGGCGTGCATCGGTGCGTTCGTGTAAGCGGAAATTGCACCGGATCCCGTCGGAACTCCCCGCGGAAGCGTGCCCGGCGTGGATGGCCTATTGATTTCCAAGTGTTGCGCGGATTTCTTAAATACTTCGTCGTTTTTTTGTTGCGAGTTCACCTGGCTTTTACAGCCGGCGGACTCTTTTGTGAATCGGACAATACCGATAGGGTGAAAAACAGTATTTGGGATGAAGAAGGCTCGAAATAAGGGGTCTCGGTTGCGAATTTACGAGCTTCGGAATGCTCTGGTTTTTTACTTTTGGGCGGCAACGCGCATGTAATCAAATTGTTACGGTGAATGAACGGGTGCGATCATACCAGCACTAATGCACCGGATCCCATCAGAACCCCGCAGTTAAGCGTGCTTGGGCGAGAGTAGTACTAGGATGGGTGACCACCTGGGAAGTCCTCGTGTTGCACCCCTTTTTCCGTTCTTTTTTTTTTTATTATTTTTTTTTTTTGTTTCCGCTACACTTGAGCAAGAGCCATTTCAGTGATTATGGTAATATAATCCTCGGAAGTAATTTTATTTATAAAATTATAACTCGCAACCGGGTCCCGACCTCGAATTCACGGGCACTCGAAAGGTAGGACCCGTTGAGGCGGGTCGATGCGCATGCGAACGAACTGTTCGAAAGAGGCGTGCATCGGTGCGTTCGTGTAAGCGGAAATTGCACCGGATCCCGTCGGAACTCCCCGCGGAAGCGTGCCCGGCGTGGATGGCCTATTGATTTCCAAGTGTTGCGCGGATTTCTTAAATACTTCGTCGTTTTTTTTGTTGCGAGTTCACCTGGCTTTTACAGCCGGCGGACTCTTTTGTGAATCGGACAATACCGATAGGGTGAAAAACAGTATTTGGGAAGAAGAAGGCTCGAAATAAGGGGTCTCGATTGCGAATTTACGAGCTTCGGAATGCTCTGGTTTTTACTTTTGGGCGGCAACGCGCATGTAATCAAATTGTTACGGTGAATGAACGGGTGCGATCATACCAGCACTAATGCACCGGATCCCATCAGAACCCCGCAGTTAAGCGTGCTTGGGCGAGAGTAGTACTAGGATGGGTGACCACTTGGGAAGTCCTCGTGTTGCACCCCTTTTTCCGTTCTTTTTTTTTTTATTATTTTTTTTTTTTTGTTTCCGCTACACTTGAGCAAGAGCCATTTCAGTGATTATGGTAATATAATCCTCGGAAGTAATTTTATTTATAAAATTATAACTCGCAACCGGGTCCCGACCTCGAATTCACGGGCACTCGAAAGGTAGGACCCGTTGAGGCGGGTCGATGCGCATGCGAACGAACTGTTCGAAAGAGGCGTGCATCGGTGCGTTCGTGTAAGCGGAAATTGCACCGGATCCCGTCGGAACTCCCCGCGGAAGCGTGCCCGGCGTGGATGGCCTATTGATTTCCAAGTGTTGCGCGGATTTCTTAAATACTTCGTCGTTTTTTTGTTGCGAGTTCACCTGGCTTTTACAGCCGGCGGACTCTTTTGTGAATCGGACAATACCGATAGGGTGAAAAACAGTATTTGGGAAGAAGAAGGCTCGAAATAAGGGGTCTCGATTGCGAATTTACGAGCTTCGGAATGCTCTGGTTTTTACTTTTGGGCGGCAACGCGCATGTAATCAAATTGTTACGGTGAATGAACGGGTGCGATCATACCAGCACTAATGCACCGGATCCCATCAGAACCCCGCAGTTAAGCGTGCTTGGGCGAGAGTAGTACTAGGATGGGTGACCACCTGGGAAGTCCTCGTTTTGCAACCCTTTTTCCGATCTTTTTTTTTTATTATTTTTTTTTTTTTGTTTCCGCTACACTTGAGCAAGAGCCATTTCAGTGATTATGGTAATATAATCCTCGGAAGTAATTTTATTTATAAAATTATAACTCGCAACCGGGTCCCGACCTCGAATTCACGGGCACTCGAAAGGTAGGACCCGTTGAGGCGGGTCGATGCGCATGCGAACGAACTGTTCGAAAGAGGCGTGCATCGGTGCGTTCGTGTAAGCGGAAATTGCACCGGATCCCGTCGGAACTCCCCGCGGAAGCGTGCCCGGCGTGGATGGCCTATTGATTTCCAAGTGTTGCGCGGATTTCTTAAATACTTCGTCGTTTTTTTGTTGCGAGTTCACCTGGCTTTTACAGCCGGCGGACTCTTTTGTGAATCGGACAATACCGATAGGGTGAAAAACAGTATTTGGGAAGAAGAAGGCTCGAAATAAGGGGTCTCGATTGCGAATTTACGAGCTTCGGAATGCTCTGGTTTTTACTTTTGGGCGGCAACGCGCATGTAATCAAATTGTTACGGTGAATGAACGGGTGCGATCATACCAGCACTAATGCACCGGATCCCATCAGAACTCCGCAGTTAAGCGTGCTTGGGCGAGAGTAGTACTAGGATGGGTGACCACCTGGGAAGTCCTCGCGTTGCACCCCTTTTTCCGTTCTTTTTTTTTTTAATTTTTTTTTTTGTTTCCGCTACACTTGAGCAAGAGCCATTTCAGTGATTATGGTAATATAATCCTCGGAAGTAATTTTATTTATAAAATTATAACTCGCAACCGGGTCCCGACCTCGAATTCACGGGCACTCGAAAGGTAGGACCCGTTGAGGCGGGTCGATGCGCATGCGAACGAACTGTTCGAAAGAGGCGTGCATCGGTGCGTTCGTGTAAGCGGAAATTGCACCGGATCCCGTCGGAACTCCCCGCGGAAGCGTGCCCGGCGTGGATGGCCTATTGATTTCCAAGTGTTGCGCGGATTTCTTAAATACTTCGTCGTTTTTTTTGTTGCGAGTTCACCTGGCTTTTACAGCCGGCGGACTCTTTTGTGAATCGGACAATACCGATAGGGTGAAAAACAGTATTTGGGAAGAAGAAGGCTCGAAATAAGGGGTCTCGATTGCGAATTTACGAGCTTCGGAATGCTCTGGTTTTTACTTTTGGGCGGCAACGCGCATGTAATCAAATTGTTACGGTGAATGAACGGGTGCGATCATACCAGCACTAATGCACCGGATCCCATCAGAACCCCGCAGTTAAGCGTGCTTGGGCGAGAGTAGTACTAGGATGGGTGACCACTTGGGAAGTCCTCGTGTTGCACCCCTTTTTCCGTTCTTTTTTTTTTTATTATTTTTTTTTTTTTTGTTTCCGCTACACTTGAGCAAGAGCCATTTCAGTGATTATGGTAATATAATCCTCGGAAGTAATTTTATTTATAAAATTATAACTCGCAACCGGGTCCCGACCTCGAATTCACGGGCACTCGAAAGGTAGGACCCGTTGAGGCGGGTCGATGCGCATGCGAACGAACTGTTCGAAAGAGGCGTGCATCGGTGCGTTCGTGTAAGCGGAAATTGCACCGGATCCCGTCGGAACTCCCCGCGGAAGCGTGCCCGGCGTGGATGGCCTATTGATTTCCAAGTGTTGCGCGGATTTCTTAAATACTTCGTCGTTTTTTTGTTGCGAGTTCACCTGGCTTTTACAGCCGGCGGACTCTTTTGTGAATCGGACAATACCGATAGGGTGAAAAACAGTATTTGGGAAGAAGAAGGCTCGAAATAAGGGGTCTCGATTGCGAATTTACGAGCTTCGGAATGCTCTGGTTTTTACTTTTGGGCGGCAACGCGCATGTAATCAAATTGTTACGGTGAATGAACGGGTGCGATCATACCAGCACTAATGCACCGGATCCCATCAGAACCCCGCAGTTAAGCGTGCTTGGGCGAGAGTAGTACTAGGATGGGTGACCACCTGGGAAGTCCTCGTGTTGCACCCCTTTTTCCGATCTTTTTTTTTTTATTATTTTTTTTTTTTTTGTTTCCGCTACACTTGAGCAAGAGCCATTTCAGTGATTATGGTAATATAATCCTCGGAAGTAATTTTATTTATAAAATTATAACTCGCAACCGGGTCCCGACCTCGAATTCACGGGCACTCGAAAGGTAGGACCCGTTGAGGCGGGTCGATGCGCATGCGAACGAACTGTTCGAAAGAGGCGTGCATCGGTGCGTTCGTGTAAGCGGAAATTGCACCGGATCCCGTCGGAACTCCCCGCGGAAGCGTGCCCGGCGTGGATGGCCTATTGATTTCCAAGTGTTGCGCGGATTTCTTAAATACTTCGTCGTTTTTTTGTTGCGAGTTCACCTGGCTTTTACAGCCGGCGGACTCTTTTGTGAATCGGACAATACCGATAGGGTGAAAAACAGTATTTGGGAAGAAGAAGGCTCGAAATAAGGGGTCTCGATTGCGAATTTACGAGCTTCGGAATGCTCTGGTTTTTACTTTTGGGCGGCAACGCGCATGTAATCAAATTGTTACGGTGAATGAACGGGTGCGATCATACCAGCACTAATGCACCGGATCCCATCAGAACTCCGCAGTTAAGCGTGCTTGGGCGAGAGTAGTACTAGGATGGGTGACCACCTGGGAAGTCCTCGCGTTGCACCCCTTTTTCCGTTCTTTTTTTTTTTAATTTTTTTTTTTGTTTCCGCTACACTTGAGCAAGAGCCATTTCAGTGATTATGGTAATATAATCCTCGGAAGTAATTTTATTTATAAAATTATAACTCGCAACCGGGTCCCGACCTCGAATTCACGGGCACTCGAAAGGTAGGACCCGTTGAGGCGGGTCGATGCGCATGCGAACGAACTGTTCGAAAGAGGCGTGCATCGGTGCGTTCGTGTAAGCGGAAATTGCACCGGATCCCGTCGGAACTCCCCGCGGAAGCGTGCCCGGCGTGGATGGCCTATTGATTTCCAAGTGTTGCGCGGATTTCTTAAATACTTCGTCGTTTTTTTGTTGCGAGTTCACCTGGCTTTTACAGCCGGCGGACTCTTTTGTGAATCGGACAATACCGATAGGGTGAAAAACAGTATTTGGGATGAAGAAGGCTCGAAATAAGGGGTCTCGGTTGCGAATTTACGAGCTTCGGAATGCTCTGGTTTTTTACTTTTGGGCGGCAACGCGCATGTAATCAAATTGTTACGGTGAATGAACGGGTGCGATCATACCAGCACTAATGCACCGGATCCCATCAGAACCCCGCAGTTAAGCGTGCTTGGGCGAGAGTAGTACTAGGATGGGTGACCACCTGGGAAGTCCTCGTGTTGCACCCCTTTTTCCGTTCTTTTTTTTTTTATTATTTTTTTTTTTTGTTTCCGCTACACTTGAGCAAGAGCCATTTCAGTGATTATGGTAATATAATCCTCGGAAGTAATTTTATTTATAAAATTATAACTCGCAACCGGGTCCCGACCTCGAATTCACGGGCACTCGAAAGGTAGGACCCGTTGAGGCGGGTCGATGCGCATGCGAACGAACTGTTCGAAAGAGGCGTGCATCGGTGCGTTCGTGTAAGCGGAAATTGCACCGGATCCCGTCGGAACTCCCCGCGGAAGCGTGCCCGGCGTGGATGGCCTATTGATTTCCAAGTGTTGCGCGGATTTCTTAAATACTTCGTCGTTTTTTTGTTGCGAGTTCACCTGGCTTTTACAGCCGGCGGACTCTTTTGTGAATCGGACAATACCGATAGGGTGAAAAACAGTATTTGGGAAGAAGAAGGCTCGAAATAAGGGGTCTCGATTGCGAATTTACGAGCTTCGGAATGCTCTGGTTTTTACTTTTGGGCGGCAACGCGCATGTAATCAAATTGTTACGGTGAATGAACGGGTGCGATCATACCAGCACTAATGCACCGGATCCCATCAGAACCCCGCAGTTAAGCGTGCTTGGGCGAGAGTAGTACTAGGATGGGTGACCACCTGGGAAGTCCTCGTGTTGCACCCCTTTTTCCGATCTTTTTTTTTTTATTATTTTTTTTTTTTTTGTTTCCGCTACACTTGAGCAAGAGCCATTTCAGTGATTATGGTAATATAATCCTCGGAAGTAATTTTATTTATAAAATTATAACTCGCAACCGGGTCCCGACCTCGAATTCACGGGCACTCGAAAGGTAGGACCCGTTGAGGCGGGTCGATGCGCATGCGAACGAACTGTTCGAAAGAGGCGTGCATCGGTGCGTTCGTGTAAGCGGAAATTGCACCGGATCCCGTCGGAACTCCCCGCGGAAGCGTGCCCGGCGTGGATGGCCTATTGATTTCCAAGTGTTGCGCGGATTTCTTAAATACTTCGTCGTTTTTTTGTTGCGAGTTCACCTGGCTTTTACAGCCGGCGGACTCTTTTGTGAATCGGACAATACCGATAGGGTGAAAAACAGTATTTGGGAAGAAGAAGGCTCGAAATAAGGGGTCTCGATTGCGAATTTACGAGCTTCGGAATGCTCTGGTTTTTACTTTTGGGCGGCAACGCGCATGTAATCAAATTGTTACGGTGAATGAACGGGTGCGATCAAACCAGCACTAATGCACCGGATCCCATCAGAACTCCGCAGTTAAGCGTGCTTGGGCGAGAGTAGTACTAGGATGGGTGACCACCTGGGAAGTCCTCGCGTTGCACCCCTTTTTCCGTTCTTTTTTTTTTTAATTTTTTTTTTTGTTTCCGCTACACTTGAGCAAGAGCCATTTCAGTGATTATGGTAATATAATCCTCGGAAGTAATTTTATTTATAAAATTATAACTCGCAACCGGGTCCCGACCTCGAATTCACGGGCACTCGAAAGGTAGGACCCGTTGAGGCGGGTCGATGCGCATGCGAACGAACTGTTCGAAAGAGGCGTGCATCGGTGCGTTCGTGTAAGCGGAAATTGCACCGGATCCCGTCGGAACTCCCCGCGGAAGCGTGCCCGGCGTGGATGGCCTATTGATTTCCAAGTGTTGCGCGGATTTCTTAAATACTTCGTCGTTTTTTTGTTGCGAGTTCACCTGGCTTTTACAGCCGGCGGACTCTTTTGTGAATCGGACAATACCGATAGGGTGAAAAACAGTATTTGGGATGAAGAAGGCTCGAAATAAGGGGTCTCGGTTGCGAATTTACGAGCTTCGGAATGCTCTGGTTTTTTACTTTTGGGCGGCAACGCGCATGTAATCAAATTGTTACGGTGAATGAACGGGTGCGATCATACCAGCACTAATGCACCGGATCCCATCAGAACCCCGCAGTTAAGCGTGCTTGGGCGAGAGTAGTACTAGGATGGGTGACCACCTGGGAAGTCCTCGTGTTGCACCCCTTTTTCCGTTCTTTTTTTTTTTATTATTTTTTTTTTTTGTTTCCGCTACACTTGAGCAAGAGCCATTTCAGTGATTATGGTAATATAATCCTCGGAAGTAATTTTATTTATAAAATTATAACTCGCAACCGGGTCCCGACCTCGAATTCACGGGCACTCGAAAGGTAGGACCCGTTGAGGCGGGTCGATGCGCATGCGAACGAACTGTTCGAAAGAGGCGTGCATCGGTGCGTTCGTGTAAGCGGAAATTGCACCGGATCCCGTCGGAACTCCCCGCGGAAGCGTGCCCGGCGTGGATGGCCTATTGATTTCCAAGTGTTGCGCGGATTTCTTAAATACTTCGTCGTTTTTTTTGTTGCGAGTTCACCTGGCTTTTACAGCCGGCGGACTCTTTTGTGAATCGGACAATACCGATAGGGTGAAAAACAGTATTTGGGAAGAAGAAGGCTCGAAATAAGGGGTCTCGATTGCGAATTTACGAGCTTCGGAATGCTCTGGTTTTTACTTTTGGGCGGCAACGCGCATGTAATCAAATTGTTACGGTGAATGAACGGGTGCGATCATACCAGCACTAATGCACCGGATCCCATCAGAACCCCGCAGTTAAGCGTGCTTGGGCGAGAGTAGTACTAGGATGGGTGACCACTTGGGAAGTCCTCGTGTTGCACCCCTTTTTCCGTTCTTTTTTTTTTTATTATTTTTTTTTTTTTTTGTTTCCGCGACACTTGAGCAAGAGCCATTTCAGTGATTATGGTAATATAATCCTCGGAAGTAATTTTATTTATAAAATTATAACTCGCAACCGGGTCCCGACCTCGAATTCACGGGCACTCGAAAGGTAGGACCCGTTGAGGCGGGTCGATGCGCATGCGAACGAACTGTTCGAAAGAGGCGTGCATCGGTGCGTTCGTGTAAGCGGAAATTGCACCGGATCCCGTCGGAACTCCCCGCGGAAGCGTGCCCGGCGTGATGGCCTATTGATTTCCAAGTGTTGCGCGGATTTCTTAAATACTTCGTCGTTTTTTTGTTGCGAGTTCACCTGGCTTTTACAGCCGGCGGACTCTTTTGTGAATCGGACAATACCGATAGGGTGAAAAACAGTATTTGGGAAGAAGAAGGCTCGAAATAAGGGGTCTCGATTGCGAATTTATGAGCTTCGGAATGCTCTGGTTTTTACTTTTGGGCGGCAACGCGCATGTAATCAAATTGTTACGGTGAATGAACGGGTGCGATCATACCAGCACTAATGCACCGGATCCCATCAGAACTCCGCAGCTAAGCGTGCTTGGGCGAGAGTAGTACTAGGATGGGTGACCACCTGGGAAGTCCTCGTGTTGCACCCCTTTTTCCGTTCTTTTTTTTTTTTAATTTTTTTTTTTTGTTTCCGCTACACTTGAGCAAGAGCCATTTCAGTGATTATGGTAATATAATCCTCGGAAGTAATTTTATTTATAAAATTATAACTCGCAACCGGGTCCCGACCTCGAATTCACGGGCACTCGAAAGGTAGGACCCGTTGAGGCGGGTCGATGCGCATGCGAACGAACTGTTCGAAAGAGGCGTGCATCGGTGCGTTCGTGTAAGCGGAAATTGCACCGGATCCCGTCGGAACTCCCCGCGGAAGCGTGCCCGGCGTGGATGGCCTCTTGATTTCCAAGTGTTGCGCGGATTTCTTAAATACTTCGTCGTTTTTTTGTTGCGAGTTCACCTGGCTTTTACAGCCGGCGGACTCTTTTGTGAATCGAACAATACCGATAGGGTGAAAAACAGTATTTGGGAAGAAGAAGGCTCGAAATAA